>NC_053424.1:72294682-72583628 GCF_007990345.1 Gossypium hirsutum
GTTACAACATAACCCTATGCACATACACAATAGACAACTTAGCCGAAGGCCGATAGCTCGTTTATCAACTGAGCGAACATTATTTGTAAGGGCTCGATAAATTCAACACATACGTAAATATCCATATTGGGATGTTTTCGAGTATTCGCTGGAATTTTACAGCAAGCTCATTCATACCAAATCACGTACCTTCTGGATTACCGATATAGCTCCTCGTTCAAATGCCTTCGGGACATAGCCCGGATTTAGTAACTCACACAATGCCTTCGGGACATAACCCGGATTTAACAATTCGCACGAATGCCTTCGGACTTAACCCGGATTTATCAACTCGCACGAATGCCTTCGGGACTTAACCCGGATTTAGTATCTCGCACAAAGGCCTTCGGATCTTAATCCGGATATATTCACTTAGCACAAAGCCTCGGGACTTAGCCCGGACAGCATTCAATTAATCATGCACATCTAACAATTCATGGCACATTCATATTCATTTCGTTACGAACTCAAACACAAGCACATATGTCCTTGCACATTCGGCTCAATAGCCACACATAGAGCATGATTAATCACATCGAAATTTAAGCTCTCTTATCAGAACTTACCTGGGTGTTGTCGAACGATTCCGCTAGCTATTCAACCACTTTTCCTTCCCTTATCGGTTTTATTTCCCCTTTGCTCTGAGCTTAATCAACAAATAAATTGATTTCATCATTTAGGCATCAAAAGATGAACACAAGGCACATAGCCCATATTTATACATTAGACATTAAAGTCTCATACATGCAAAAATCATGCATCAACACAACATATTAGCTAATTTCTTTCCCCTTGGCCGAATATGCATGTCCATTTTTGGGGTCGATTTCAACACTTAATACACACATATACACACTAGTAAAGCATCCTCCCCCTTTTCATCAATTTAACACATGCATTGCTCATTAACATGCAAGTACATTCGCTTAGCAACATCTTGCTAGCCGATTCTTCTCCATTTAGCAACCAATGCACATATGTGCTCACACAAAAATGCTAAAAAGGAGGTTCAAGAATCATCAAGCCATCATCACATGCATCATTAACAAGCTTCATATTTGCATGCAATGGCATTAACACAACCTCCACATAGGCCGAATCTTAACTCATCCTCATGCCTCATCACCACAACATCAAACATCAACCAAGAATGGTGCATCCATGGTCAAGTGCCATTTCCATCACATAGCAAGATTTAGACCATGGTTAGGTAGAACTCAAGCTAACAACTAAACATGCATGCCTCTCATGGAACATCATCAAACATACCTTAGCCTAGCTACATGCATGGCCGAATCTCTTCACCTTTCTTCTTCTTTCCTCCTTAAAATTTTTGGCCAAGGATGAACCAAAGGATGAGAAAATTTTCTTTGTTTTTCTTTCTAGTTTTGGCAAGCATGAAGATGAGAAAAGGATGAACAAAATTCCCCCTTTCTCTTCTTTAGCTCACGGCAATGGGGGGGACAAACACTACACACACATTTTTTTTTCTTTTGTTTTCCATTTCTTTATTACCCATACTCCTTATTTTATTCTTCCATTAACAAAACATGTTTCATGACATGTTTTGCCCATCATTCCTTGTCATGGCCGGCCACTACTCATTAGGGGGGGAATTTGACATGCAAGTCCCCCCTTTGTCCACATGCACTAATAGGTCCTCACACATTGACCTATCACATTTTAGAATTTTCTCACATAAGTCCTATTGACTAAATTCACATGAAATCAACCAAATTGAAGCTTGAAATTTTCACACATTCTTAATTACATATTCTAGACAATAAGTATCACATTCAAACATTTCGGTGACTCGGTTTAGCGGTCCCGAAACCACTTCCCGACTAGGGTCAACTTTGGGCTGTCAGAACTCTCCCCCACTTAAGAAATTTTCGTCCCCGAAAATCTTACCGGTAAATAGGTTTGGGTATCGTTCTTTCATCGAGCTCTCGGTCTCCCAAGTAGCTTCCTCGATCCCGTGTTTGAGCCATAACACCTTTACTAGCGGAACTCTTTGTTTCGCAACTCCTTCACTTCACGAGCTAGGATACGCATCGGTTCTTCTTCATAGCTCATGTCGACTTGAATTTCAACCTCCGATGGGCTAATTATGTGCGATGGATCAGATCGATAGCGTCGAAGCATCGAAACATGAAAGACGTCATGAATCTTTTCAAGCTCCGGGGGCATAATCAATCTATACGCAACCGGACCAACTCGTTCGGAGATTCGTACGGCCCAATGAATCTTGGGCTCAACTTGCCCTTACGGCCGAACCTGAGTATCTTTTTCCAAGGTGAAACCTTAAGGAACACTTGTCTCCCACCTGATACTCGATGTCTTTTTGTTTCAAATCTGCGTACGATTTCTGACGATCCGTGGCTACCTTCAGACTTTCACGGATTACCTTTACTTTCTGTTCAGCATCTCTAATCAAATCAACTCCGAAAATTTTACTTTCACCGAGCTGGGTCCAAAACAATGGTGTACGGCATTTACGACCATACAAAGCTCGTAAGGTGCCATCTTAATACTTGATTGAAAACTATTGTTGTAAGCGAATTCAATCAAAGGTAAATACCGTTCCCATGAACTACTGAACTCGAGGATGCACATCTCAACATATCCTCAAGTATCTGAATTATCCGCTCGGATTGACCATCGGTTGGGGGTGAAAAGCAGTGCTAAAATGCAGCTTGGTACCCAGAGCTTCTTGCAATTTCTTCCAAATCGTGAGGTGAATCTCGGATCTTTATCCGACACGATAGAAACAGGTACCCCGTGTAATCTCACAATTTGATAAACGTACAATTCAGCTAGTTTATCCAATGAAAAATCCGTACGTACGGGGATGAAATGAGCCGACTTAGTCAGTCTATCAACAACAACCCATATTGCATCCTTCTTACTTGCTGACAAGGGCAGTCCGGACACAAAGTCCATTGTGACTCGATCCCATTTCCACTCGGGTATCATGATCGGCTGGAGTAATCCTGAAGGCACTTGATGTTCCGCTTTCACTTGTTGACATATTAAACATCTCGAAACAAAGTCGGAGATGTCCCGTTTCATACCATGCCACCAAAATTGACGTTTCAAATCGTTGTACATTTTCGTACTCCCCGGGTGAATTGACATTCGGCTACAATGGGCTTCGTTCAGAATCATCGAAATGAGTTTCGAATTCCTTGGAACACACAAACGATTTCTGAACCTCAAACAATCATCATCATCAATTTGAAACTCCGATTCCTCGTTCGAAAAACACTTAGCCCGTTTTGCAACCAATTCATCATCGACTTTCTGAGCTTCACGAATTTGGTGAGTCAATAATGGTTTAGCTTTAATTCAGCTACCAACACATTGTCTGGTAGAACAGACAAACGCACATTCATCGCTCGTAAAGCAAACAATGACTTCCGGCTTAAGGCGTCCGCAACCACGTTAGCCTTTCCCGGGTGGTAATCGATGACAAGCTCGTAATCTTTCAACAACTCAAGCCAACGTCTTTGCCGCAGATTCAAGTCTCGTTGAGTCGTCAAATATTGAGACTTTTGTGATCCGAAAATACATGGCACTTCTCACCAAACAAATGATGTCGCCATATTTTCAAAGCAAATACGATGGCGGCTAGTTCGAGATCATGGGTCGGATAATTTCTCTCGTGTGGCTTCAATTGTCTCGACGCATAGGCCACAACTCGACCGTCTTGCATCAATACGCAACCCAACCCAAGTAGGGATGCGTCACTATAAATGACAAACTCTTTACCCGATTCGGGTTGCACTAAAATTGGAGCTTCAGTCAAGTGAGTTTTCAGTTGATCAAAACTTTTCTGACACTTCTCCGTCCATTCGAACTTAACGTCCTTTTGAAGTAGCTTCGTCATTGGTGTGGCTATCATCGAGAAACCTTTGACAAATCGTCGGTAATAACTGGCGAGCCCTAAAAAGCTCCGATCTCAAATCTATTTTTGAGAACACTGAGGCTCCCTTCAGTTGGTCGAACAAATCATCGATGCGCGGCAACGGATATTTGTTCTTTATCGTCACTTTATTCAGCTGACGATAGTCAATGCACAACCTCATGGTTCCGTCCTTCTTTTTCACGAACAATACTGGTGCACCCCAAGGTGAGAAACTTGGTCGAGCGAAACCTCTATCCGTCAGTTCTTGCAACTAAGCTTTCAACTCCTTTAACTCGGTTGGTGCCATACGATACGGAGCTATCGAAATCGGCGTAGTCCCAGGTACAAGCTCAATACCAAACTCCACCTCCCGAGCAGGTGGTAAACCCGGTAATTCTTCCGGAAAAACATCCGGGTATTCAAAAACCACCGGCACAGATACGGGTTTCTTTTCTAATTCTTTGTCATCAAGTACATACGCAAGGTATGCTTCGCACCCTTTTCTTACATATTTCTGTGCCAACATTGCTGATATTATAGCTGGCATCCCTCCAAGTCCGCAGACTCATTCGGACTACTTCGTTATTTGCGCACCTCAATCAATGTCTTGCTCTTGCAATTCACATCGCATCATGCGCGGTCAACCAATCCAACCAAGGATAACATCAAATTCATCAAACGGCAAAGCATCAAGTCCGCGGAAAACAGGAACTCGAATTCCAGGGGACATTTCTTACACACTTTGTCGACAAGCACGTAATGACCCAAGGATTTGACACCCGAATTACGAACTCAGTAGACTCAATAGGTAAAGTCTTACTGGATGCTAAGGTTTCACATATGTAAGAATGAGTAGAACCGGGGTCAATCAAAGCAATTACATTAGTATCAAAGAGAGTGAATGTACCGGTAATAACATCAGGCGAAGAAGCATCCTCGCGGGCACGTATAGCATAAGCTCTAGCAGGCGCACGAGCTTCGGATCTGGTTATATCACCCCTAGATCCTCTCTGACCACCACTAGCATTGCCCGTATTTCCAGATGGTCTACCTCGAGCAGTTGTAGCACCCGGTTTCCCACTCTGATTTTCATTCTGTTCAAACAACCTCGGGCAATCTAAAATGAAGTGGTCAACTGATCCGCACTTGTAACAGGAGCGGTCAGGGAATCTACAACTCCCCGAATGCCATTTACCGCAATATCGACATTTCGTTCTATCTCGACGTTCATTCCCAACACTGGCGACCGAAGTGCCTCGTGTACCCACAGGGGGTCGATCACGATCTAGTCCAAAAAGGCCCGAAGTACCTCTAAACTGGCCCGCATCATCTCGAAATCTCTTCGATGTCTGTTGAAGAGACCTTCCCGAGGATCTTTTACGAAACTCTCCAGTTCCCTCATCAACTCTTTGCTTTTCTTTTCTAAGCTCTTCGGCTTTACAAGCTCGTTCAACAAGTACCACGAACTCTCGTATTTCAAGAACGCCAACGAACATTTTTATATCTTCATTCAGCCCATCCTCGAAGCGTTTACACATAATAGCTTCGGACGAAACACATTCCCGAGCGTATTTGCTAAGTCTAACAAATTTTCGCTCGTAATCAGTAACCGACATGGAGCCTTGCTTAAGCTCAAGAAATTCCTTCCGTTTTTGATCAACAAATCTCTGACTGATATACTTTTTCCGAAACTCAGTTTGGAAAAACTCCCAAGTTACTTGCTCTCGGGGCACAATAGAAGTCAGAGTACTCCACCAATAGTAGGCAGAATCACGTAGCAAGGAGATAGCACACTTTAGGCATTCATCGGGTGTACAAGATAGCTCATCGAGTACCCGGATAGTGTTGTCCAGCCAAAATTCAGCTTGCTCGGCATCATCGCTATCCATAGCCTTAAATTCAGTAGCCCCATGTTTTCGGATTCTGTCAACTGGGGGCTTATTTGACCTTATTTGGTCCGTTACCGGTGGTATTGTAGGTGCGGGGGTAGTATTTGTCGGGAATGGAGGTTGTGGAACAGCCATATTAGTTCGAATGTATTGGTTGAACCAATCATTCATCACGCTATAGAATGCTTGTCTAGCTTCATCATTCGGATTACTAGCATTAGGTTGAGAGTCTGCCGGCACTGTCCCTTGTGCGGGAGCAGGCGCTACACTCTCAAGATCATCAGCTACCTCTCGGTCACGATCGGGATCCATTACTATAAATAAACACATTTACTATTGTCAGAAATCACCACACTATCAAGTAATCACATAAAATGGCATGTATAGCTAGACCCAAAACATTACGGTAGTCCTAGAATCGACTAAACCGTAGCTCTGATACCAATAAAATGTAACACCCCGAACCCGAGACCGACACCGGAGTCGGACACGAGATGTTAACAAACTTTGAAAAATTTTTCCAGACACTGCCCAGTCTGAGTACTAGTCTCTTCAAAACTCATATCTTGAGTTTCACAACTCAAAAATCAGTTTTGTGATTTTTCCCTGAAACTAGACTCATGTCCCCACCTATGTATTTTTTTCTAGAATTTTTGGTCGGGCCAATTAGTACAGTTTATTAGTCAAAGTCTCCCATGTTACAGGGGTCGACTACACTGACCTTTTCCCATTACGACTTGGATATCTCTCTGCACAGAGCTTCAATACTGATGCCGTTTGTTTCTATGGAAACTAGACTCAGAGAGGAATCCATACATATATGGTATGACCCCTAATTATCTCTGGTCAATTTATAGTGAATTTCCAAAGTCGGAACAGGGAATCCAGAAACTGTTCTGGCCCTGTTCCACAAGAACCCGAATATCTCTTACTGTACTGTTCCTATGATTGTTTCGTTACTTCCATATGAAAGTAGATTCATCAAGGTTCGATTACATAATTTATTCACTATTTAATTCCACTCCTACGAATTCTTGTGATTTTTCCAATCCACACCACTGCTGCTATCAGCTTCTGTTTTCAAGGTAAACCTTACCTAATTTGGGGTTTCATGGACCAACTAGGGCCTTGTCATACATAAGCCCACATGTGATCATACTTAGCCATTCCAGTGGCTGATCACTTGCTCAACACTTCCATTCCAACTATAGTTACATCATGAAACCATCTATACATTCATAAACACGAATGGTCTAATGCCACACTCCACTTCTACAAGCCATTTTCGCATGGCTGTACACTTATACATTTCATAAAGTACTCGAAAAACAACAATGGGTAGTCCTATACATGCCATATCAAGATTCAACCAAAATAGTACCCAAAAGAGCCTTTGATAGTGTGGGCGACTTCGACTTCAAGATCCCGAGTCCGATAGCTGGAGAACCAAAAAAATCTATAAAACAGAGGAGCAATGTAACGAGTAAGCAATTTATGCTTAGTAAGTTTGAGCAAGGAATTCCAGCATAAACAAAGAATATCACACATTTAGCTAAACGAAATATTTCATAATACGCAATTTATCGATATTAAACTTGCTTCACATCATTAACAACCCTTATGCACATACACAATAGACTAACTTAGCCGAAGGCCGATAGCTCGTTTATCAACTGAGCGAACATTTATTTGTAAGGGCTCGATTAAATTCAACACATACGTAACATATCCCCATATTGGGATGTTTTTCGAGTATTCGCTGGAATTTTACAGCAAGCTCATTCATTACCAAATCACGTACCTTCGGGATTTAACCGGATATAGCTCCTCGTTCAAATGCCTTCGGGACATAGCCCGGATTTAGTAACTCACACAATGCCTTCGGGACATAACCCGGATTTAACAATTCGCACGAATGCCTTCGGGACTTAACCCGGATTTAACAACTCGCACGAATGCCTTCGGGACTTAACCTGGATTTAGTATCTCGCACAAAGGCCTTCGGATCTTAATCCGGATATATTCACTTAGCACAAAGCCTTCGGGACTTAGCCCGGACAGCATTCAATTAATCATGCACATCTAACAATAATTCATGGCACATTCATATTTCATTTTCGTTTACGAAACTCAAACACAAGGCACATATTGTCCTTGCACATTCGGCTCAATAGCCACACATAGAGCATGATTTAATCACATCAAAATTTAAGCTCTCTTACTCAAGAACTTACCTCGGGTGTTGTCGAACGATTCCGCTAGCTATTCAACCACTTTTTCCTTCCCTTTATCGGTTTTATTTCCCCTTTGCTCTTGAGCTTAATCAAACAAATAAATTGATTTCATCATTTAGGCATCAAAAGATGAACACAAGGCACATAGCCCATATTTATACATTAGACATTAAAGTCTCATACATGCAAAAATCATGCATCAACACAACATATTAGCTAATTTCTTTCCCCTTGGCCGAATATGCATGTCCATTTTTGGGGTCGATTTCAACACTTAATACACACATATACACACTAGTAAAGCATCCTCCCCCTTTTCATCAATTTAACACATGCATTGCTCATTAACATGCAAAGTTACATTCGGCCTTAGCACACATCTTGCTAGCCGATTCTTCTCCATTTAGCAACCAATGCACATATGTGCTCACACAAAAATGCTAAAAAGGAGGTTCAAGAATCATCAAGCCATCATCACATGCATCATTAACAAGCTTCATATTTTGCATGCAATGGCATTAACACAACCTCCACATAGGCCGAATCTTAACTCATCCTCATGCCTCATCACCACAACATCAAACATCAACCAAGAATGGTGCATCCATGGTCAAGTGCCATTTCCATCACATAGCAAGATTTAGACCATGGGTTAGGTAGAACTCAAGCTAACAACTAAAACATGCATGCCTCTCATGGAACATCATCAAACATACCTTAGCCTAGCTACATGCATGGCCGAATCTCTTCACCTTTCTTCTTCTTTCCTCCTTAAAATTTTTGGCCAAGGATGAACCAAAGGATGAGAAAATTTTTCTTTGTTTTTCTTTCTAGTTTTGGCAAGCATGAAGATGAGAAAAGGATGAACAAAATTCCCCCTTTCTCTTCTTTAGCTCACGGCAATGGGGGGGACAAACACTACACACACATTTTTTTTTCTTTTGTTTTCCATTTCTTTATTACCCATACTCCTTATTTTATTCTTCCATTAACAAAACATGTTTCATGACATGTTTTGCCCATCATTCCTTGTCATGGCCGGCCACTACTCATTAGGGGGGGAATTTGACATGCAAGTCCCCCCTTTGTCCACATGCACTAATAGGTCCTCACACATTGACCTATCACATTTTAGAATTTTCTCACATAAGTCCTATTGACTAAATTCACATGAAATCAACCAAATTGAAGCTTGAAATTTTCACACATTCTTAATTACATATTCTAGACAATAAGTATCACATTCAAACATTTTGGTGACTCGGTTTAGCGGTCCCGAAACCACTTCCCGACTAGGGTCAACTTTGGGCTGTCACAGGATATGCTCAGATGTTGTGTCTTAGAATTTTAAGGTAGTTGGGAGAAATATCTGCCGTTGGTAGAGTTTTCTTATAATAATAGTTACTAGTTGAGTTTGAAAATGGCACCTTATGAAGCTTTGTATGGACGTAATTGTCGGACACCTTTGTATTGGATAGATCTTAAAGAAAATCATACTTACTGGGTTGATTTAGTTAAAGAAACTGAAGAGAAAGTGAAAGTTATCAGAGATTGCTTGAAAGTAACTTCAGATAACAGAATTAGTATGCAAACTTGAAAAGAAAAGAGATTGAGTATCAAGTTGGTGACAAAGTGTTCTTGAAAGTATCCTTGTGGAAGAAAGTCTTTAGATTTGGCAAGAAAGGAAAACTAAGTCCACGTTTTATTGGACCATTTGAGGTGACTGAAAGAGTTGGACCATTAGCATATCGGTTATCTTTGCCACTAGAGTTAGAGAAGATTCATGATGTGTTCCATGTATCCATGTTACGTCGTTACCATTCTGATCCTTGAGATTCAGCAAGATATGACTTATGGTGAAAAACCAATAAAGATTTTAGCTCGAGAGGTCAAGCAACTAAGGAACAAAAGTATTCCACTTGTGAAAGTATTATGGAATAGGCATGGGGTAGATGAGTCTACATGGGAGCCTGAAGAGGTTATGCAAAAACAGTATCCAAATCTTTTCACAGGTAAGATTTTTTAGGAAGAAAATCCCTAAAGGGGGGAGAAATGTAACATCCCAAAATAGGGCCTAAACGGAATAGTGGTTGCGAAACCACGAATTAGAGATAGAAAAGTTTATTCTGATTAATTTTTATTATTTACCGAGTGATTAGATGCATGTGTTAGAGTATTGATGGAAAATTTTATGGACAGCATGCTTAATTTACCTACTAGGGCTTAATTGCAAAAGTTGATAAATATGAGTTTTAGACGCTAAAGGATTAAATTGAAGAGTATAATTGAAGTAGAGGTCCTTAAATGGTAATTAGACCATTAGGTTTTCATGACAAAAATGGACATACATAGATAAAAATAACTAAAGTTTTAATGAAGGGTATTTTAGTCATTTGGTAATTAAAAGATTAAAAAAGGGAAAAAGATGGCAAACAGTGCCCATTTTCTTCATTAGGTCGCAATTTCAGGGGTTCTTCATAGCTAGGGTTTTGTCAAGCTTCCAAGCTTCACAGTAAGTGATTTCAAGCCCCATTTTTAATGTTCTTTACGTTTTTTGAAGTCCCGGTAACTTGATTTAGCTTATTCTAGCAATAATTTAACCTAGGTTCATATTTGGAAAAATACCCATAGGTGAAATGTGTTTATTTTGATGTTTTATGGTAGAATATGAAGCTTGAAATTATGTTAAAGGACTTGAGCTAAGCGATTTGAAGCGAAAATGAGTAAAATGACATAATTGGTAAAAATACCTAACGGTCATAAGTACATGTTAGAGTGGGAATTTGATGTTGCCGTAGGTAAATAAATGATCAGCATGCCATAAAAAATAAGAATTAGGGATAAAGTTTCATTTTCGAGCCTTGGGGAAAAAGTGTAAATATGCAAAAGTTTAGGGGCAAAATTATAATTTTTCCAAAGTTAGAGTTAAGGATTGTTTTGATAAATGTGAATATTAAATAAGTTAAATTTGCTATTATAGATCAAGAAGAACGAAATTCGGGGTTAGACCGAGGAAAGAAAAAGGTTGAGGACTAAATCAAAATATTTGATCGTATTTTGTATCGAGGTAAGTTTGCGGTAAATAAATGTAATGTTTTATTATTTATAATTAATGATGTTATTTTTCAGCATCTATATATTTATTTTGTAAATTTATTCCTTGATGATTCAAGCAAGAATTGACGGAGAAATGATACTTAAAAGTCCCGGTTGAACCTTAGGAATGTGTAGGATACAAATGTCATGACATTAGGGTTTAAGGATACCAAGTAAGACCATGCCAAGGCTTGGCATTGGAGAGTTTTACAAGGCAAGGAAATCATGTAAGACCATGTCAAGACATGGCATTGATAAACTACGATAAGGCAAAGATCCCATATAAGACCATGCCAAGGCATGGTAATGGTGCGTTTATAAGGCAAGGATACCATGTGAGACCATGTCAAGACATGACAATGGTAAGTTTTAAAAGGAAAAGGTACCCATGTATCCTTAGTATTCCAAGTGGTTCAACGGAAAATTAAAAGAGTGTACCAAAGGGATGGTAAGATAAGTCCATGTTCGAAAGGTTCAGGTTATCTTGATAATTCATTTAGAATGTTGTTATTTATTTACATGCAAATTTGCTAAGCTTTATGCTTACTCTCTCTGTTTTCTCTCTTTTTTATAGTATCACAAAGCCAACTCAGAAAATCGTAAGGATGTCAGAGATCGCCTTACGCTATCAATGAGCTATCTTGGTATTTTGTGACTAGAAATACTTCAAGTTATGGCATGTATAGGGACTTGGCTATTTTGTGTGTATGTCCTTATGATATGATTAAAGAATGGCATGTGAATACTTGGTAATGATTAGCTTATGATATAGCTAAATAAGAATATGTTTTGGTATTATGTATGCCTAAATGAGGTTTGATGCAAAGAAATTATGGAGGAGTAAGAGTTGGCCATGGAACAGTTAGGAAACAGCAGCAGTGACGAGGGTTTGAAAACTCACTAAAAATTTTAGAAATGGAATTAAATGGTGAATGAGACATATAATTAAATCTTATTGAGTCTATGTTCATAGGAAAGAAACAGAGCAAGCAAAGGAAGTCTATATTCTGAGATATTTAAATGTTTGTAAGATTGGTTCAGAGTGACTTTGTGATCCCCTATTCCAACTTTGGAAAATCACTAGAAATTGTAAAAAAGGAATTATAAATCATAGTTTATATTTCTAGATTTCTTAGTGAGTATATTTTCATTAGAAACAAACGGAAACATTATCTAAATTCTGTATAATGAGATAATCAATTTTTAGTGAAAAAAGATCAGGTCCGCTGAGCTGCAAAATAGGGGAAATTTTAATGAATAAACTGTACTAATTGGCAAAATCATAAATTCTGGAAAAATTATGGTAAAAAGATATATGAGTCTAGTTTCAGGTAAAATTTACGGATTTAAATTTCAAGTTTTTTAACTCGAGTTATAATTAATTTAGTGACTGTTACACAGATGGATAGTTTTATTATGAATAGTGAAATAAATTGTTTTGATTTGTGTAAGTAATTGGAAAATTTTTAATGTTCCCAGTTTAGTCCCGAACCGTTCCAATTGCACGTTTTAGGGCATCGAAGGCTGTTTTTAGGGATTTATTGGATGAATGTGAGCGAATTTATTTTTTTTTAAATTATGCCCCAAACAAGTAAGATAAGTCTGGTAACGCCTCGTGCTTGACTCCAGCGATGGTCTCGGGTAAGGGGTGTTACAATTTGGAGCAGCATTCAAGTGTTCGTAGAAGTCTCGATTCGATAAGAACAAGCGGAGAAGGAGGATTGGAGCAAAATAGTCAAGCTACGGAGAAAACACCGGATTTGATTCTTGTTCCCTATTCTTTTAATTTTGTTGTTGTTATGATAAACATGCATATGAATATTTGTGATGTTTATATGTTTAATTTAATTAATATGGCTTAAATTTAATTCATGTTAGGTTGATTGCATTTTGTCTACTTGAGTTATTAAAATTGTGTTTGTGCTATTATAGGCCTCGGTAAGATATTGTAATTAATTGACACGATGCTTAATCAGTGCATGTTTAATCATCTAAGGTAGCTAGGGATTAAATTAGCAATTGTATCTAACGATACATTAGCCTTGCATAACTTGTAAGATTATTGTGATTAAATTGTTTCATGAGATTGAATTAATTGTTTGAATTGGAATAGAGATATGTACAAGAGATTATTTTAATTTCATAAGTATGTATGTGCATTAACAGATTTGCTTATTAAAATGTGTTTAATCAGTTGAATTGACATAGAGATATAGTCAAGAGATAAATGGATTTTGGTACTTAAGTATGTTCATAAGTTAGCAAATTACTGAGTTGCCATGACTTTATTCGTAACAAAATGAACATGAATTTAATAATTCTAAGTTAAGAAATGTAATTAATCTAACACAATTATTTCATCTTGATTAAAATCATCTTTTGAAATGGTGCATTGGAACTTTTATTTTCTATTTATTTATTCTACTTAGTTAAAAATCTTATTTTTTAATCACATCCTCAAATCAAAATATTTTTCTTCACCAAAGTGTTTTAAATTGCATTCATAAATAATTCTTTTCAGAGCCCTTGTGGGTACGATAACTCGACATTTATTTGTCACTTTTTAACTTGTTTCGATTGTGTACACTTGCACATTTCTGCCGTTCCAATTAGTAAGGTTGTGTTAAAATTTCATTAAGAAATTTTGGCATTTCCATGCTTAATTTCGTAAAAAAGTTTAAAGTCATAAAATGTACAAAAGTGAAGTTTATAAATAAAAAAGGGTTAGACGGGTATGAAACTTAAATGTGAATGGACTTAGATGGTAATTAGACCATTTATAATGTTAGTGGACAAAGATGGGCATGAACTAAGTGTTTTATGTAGTTAATTAACAAGATTAATTTGGTAAATTAATAAATAAGTTAAAGTAAAATAATACAAACAATTTTATCATCTTCCTAAACATCTTTCTCCACTGAAATTAAGAAAGAAAAACCTCCATTTTTCATCTTGAAGGTTTAGCTTTGTCCAAATGTTGCATCCAAGTGATTTTTTATCTCGTTTTTAATGATTTCTATGTTTTTTAAGTCATTGTAGCTTAATTTAGCTAGCCTGGAGGTCAATTTGCAAAACTGTTAAAGATTTAGTGTTTTGTCATGAATACGCTTGCATGATTTTTGATGTTTGATGGAAGATTATAAGTCCTTGTTAAATAAATAAGTTTTGTAAAGGGATTTTTTTATGAAAATTGCATTTAAGAACTTATTTGTAGAAATTATAAAAGTTCATGGTGAAATTGTGAAATGATGATCTGTATGAATTGATATAAGTCCTTAGTGAATTCGACTAGCATGAGATGAGGATTAAAATGACTAAATTTCAATTTATGAGCTTAAGGACTAAATTGTAAAAAAATTTAAAATATAAAATATGGATTGAATTGAATAGTAGGAGTATTAAATGGATTGAATTTGTCTATTTAGATCAAGATAGACGTTGTACGGATTTAGATCGAGGAAAAGGGAAAGCCTCAGATTGATCGACTATGTTTTTACGCTTTGTTTGTCGTGATAAGTTCATATGATTCAATGTCATTTTAATGTTATAATGATTTAGATGTTAATGTATTATTTGTCATGTAACCATATGATGTATATCCAACGATGTCACGATGATTATCGAGCCCCGTTTGAACCTTAAGAATTCGTAGGATACAAATGACATGTCATTAGGGTTTTCATGTTTCGGGTGCTGGTCTTGAATGTCATACCAATGGCTGAGGTCCTACATTTGTTGCAAATACTCCATAACTAGTGTGAGCGGCATTGTATAGCTTACATTTCGACCCACAACTCGTGTGAGCGGGCCCATTTCACAGCTCGTGTGAGGAATGATGTAAAAGAAAAGGAAAGGTTACGGTTATATGTTTAGTAGACTTTGTGTGAGCTTTCTCGAGTATTTGATGTTATTCTAAATGGTTCAACAGGCATGAAAAGGAATGGAACGGTAAGTGTTCAAATGAACTATGTCATGAATCTATGAAAAGGTTTAAAAAGAAAATGTTCAATGAAAGTATATCTATGCTCATCAAAAGGATGAATTCAAAAGTAGTATATTCATGTACACTTAGCTTACCTTATGATAAATCAAGTGAATTATGTGTTAACACACTAACATGTTTTGTTGATGGTGCTTAGGCTTGTGCCAAGCTTATGATTGGATTATATTATGCTTAATCTTAATGTTATGCATTGAAAAAGGTAAGTTATGTTCATATTTTACTAACTTACTAAGCATAATGTTCTTACGTAGTTTTCTATCCTATGTTTTATAGATAATCAGAAGCTAGATCAGTTTGGAAGCTTAACGGAGATCTATCAGACTATTTAGTAATTATATTGGTAGTTTTTGATGTTTTGGCCAAGGTTATAATGGCATGTATAGGTGGACTTGTGTTTGATATTTAGTTGAATGCTTAGATGTTGAATTTAGTATGTATATGTTGCTTTGACATTATGTATTGTTAACTGGTTTATGACATCTAGGTAGTTATGATGCCTATTTAGTATGTGTTAATGTAGTAATGGTTTGATGCATGTTTCAGTGACCAATGTGGCACGTGATGGATTAGTTCAACGTGGTCAAGATAGGGTATATTTTGAAATGGTATTGGACATGATGTGTATGGTTGAAATGTGGTAATATTTATATGTTTAGGAAGGATTTGAATGAATGCATTTCAAGTTCCTTATTTTGCATATCTGTTGGATGGATTTTGGTCTATTGAATTGGTCATTTCATGCATGTTTTGGTAAGGGTTTGAAGCTTTGAGTTTGTGTACAAAATGCTTTTAGGAACATGTTTGAGTTGGTTATCGAAATGGCTTGATTTTTGGCCAATTTAATGTCCACACAGCTTGAGACACGAGCATGTGACTCAACTGTGTGTCTCCTATAGATTTTATTGCATACAAGTTAGGTTGTTACATGGCCTAGCACACGGGCTGGCACACGGGCATCTGTGGCTATTTTAAGAGTTACATGGCCTGAGACATGGGCGTGTGTCTCAGCCGTGTGACCCTCGCAGTTCAATTTTTCCAACTTTTTCCTAAATGTTCCAAATATTTCCAATTTAGTCTTGAATTGTTTCTAAAATATTTTTAAGGCCTTGAAGGCTCGATTAAGGGACGATATGCATGTAAATGAATGATTTATGCTAAGTTTATGTTAATGTCTAAGATGTATGTTTTAAAGTTATGTTTTTATGGTAATGCTCTGTAACCCTATTCTGGTGACAGATACGGGTTATGGGTGTTACAAACAGTGAATTATTCATAGCTCTACTTGCTTATCCCCCACAAGAAGATTAGTTCCTCATAGATCTAATTAACAATGTGAATTTGAATAAAAGAATGAACATAAAGAACGATTTCAAGAATAGAGTGTAGATGATGACAGATTGTATTAAATTAAAGTATAGAATCCTTAAATAGTTTGAGAAAAGTTATAGAATGTGATTTCTTCCTGAAAGTAAATAACAATAATGGAAATAAAGTCTAAAACCTAAAGGAAAAGAAAAACTAAAATCTAAAACTGAAGAGAAAATTATACAAAAGAAAAAGGTGTCTATAACATGTGTTAGTTGAGCCTGTTTATAGACTTAGGAAGGCCATCGTCTTTAAATGCCCGAGCTTTAAATTTGGATTGTATAGACCAAAATGACCCTGGCTTATATTAATTTTTCCATACAAAGGTGATGTCACGACACAGTAGGTCCTGCTTCATGACATCGAGGGTAGTATGTTCAGATTCAGGGTATTTTTAGGGGTATGTCATGACATCCTCAGGCTGTGTCACGACATCGATGGCAGTCTTGGACTTCTTCAGTTCTGCTTCCTATGTTGTGACATTTAATGCTCTGTGTTGCAACCTAGTGACCAGTATTAAGTTATTATGCCTTCTAATGATCTTCTACACACCCACAAAATGTATTAGCTCACCCTTAGGCCTCTTTTGGCCCCTAAAGTCAATAAAAGACTCGAATAACACATTTTATTACACTTAACTGAACTTTCTAAAAAGTAATTAAAACATAACTGAAAAACTTAAGTTTAAGCTCCCAAAGTGCTAAAACTAGTTTAATATGCTACACCAAATTACGGCAAATTAAGCTTGAATTGTTAGTTTCATATTTTATTGACAAGCTCATTTCTATTTTTCTTATTCCTTGTTGATGTAAATTCTTTTAATAAAACTTTTATTTTTCTATTTTGGTAACTTATCAAGTAGATTCTTGATTGTAACCAACTTTTCTGACATTTTCCATACCCTTAACCTAAGCCCCATTACAACCTTTTACCTCTTGATTGGTGTATTATTTGATTCTATAGTGGTGGAAACTTGATTTTAAAGAAAGCTTATGGTAATAGCATTTCTTTTTTGATTGTTAAGTGCACATTACTTGAACGTTAGACACTTTGAGTGCTTTAAGTGATTCTTAGCGAGGGTGTTAATTCTTTTTTATTTTCAATTCCAGCTAATTATTGAGATAGGGGAGACGCTTATTTTTTATACCTTACAATTTTTTTCTTGGATGGCTTGTGTTCTTTAACGTCATTTTTGTTTGAATTTACAATGCATGATTATCTATAGATTATCCTAAGACATTATCAATGGAAATAATAAATTGAGGAAAGTTAACTTCAATGTAGGTTGAGAATTTTGCTTGAAGACAAGCAAACGCTTAACTGTGGGGATATTTGATAAGTGCTAAAAGTAACATGTTTTAACCTAATTCTTAATTCATTTCTGCGTGATTATTCGATATTAGTTGTGAATTTTAGTTGTGAATTTTATGCTCCTGATACTTTAAATTCATATTTTTATGCTTAATAGAGCATTTGGAAGCAAAAAGAGCAAAAACGAGTGAAACTAAAAAAATCAGAGCAAGCTACAAGAGCCACACAGGCTGACCCATTCCATATGACATGACCACACAACCGTGTGACCCACATGACCTTGTGGTAGGTCAGGTCAATTTGCACTCTGAATAGCAAAAAAGAAGAAGCAATTTTTAGGTTTTGGGGGCATTCTAAGACATATATATGACAAAAATAAGAAGATAAGAGTGGATCGTCATAGAATATTCAAGAAAACAACTCAAAAAACACCATTGAAGCTGATTTTGAAGTAGTTTCTATCAAGATTGAAAATTCCCATTTGAGTTCTCAAGAGATTATCATGACTTTCTTTGTTTCTTATGGTTATATTGTGTTTTGGTTGTTTTTATTTGCAAGCATGAACTGATTTTCTATATACCTAGGGCGATGGACCCTATGATGGATTCTACCATTTAACTTTTATTTTACACAATAAATACTTAGTTTCTTATTCTCAATTATGTGTGCTTAATTCTTGGTTTGATATTTCTAGATTATTGATCCATATTTAATAGGCTTAAATAAGAGGAATATACCTTATTTAAGAGTAGATCTTGCTTAATTGAGTGGAGTTGCATGCAATCCTAAAAATAGGACAACATAAATCTATCAGATTAGAGTCAACTCTAATAGGGGAATCCATAAATTGTCTTAATGCGATAATAGAGGTTTTAATTAGAATGAAATTTTAATTAATCAACCTAGAGTAAGTTGCTTTTACTCTCGAAAGAGATATTAGCATAATTTAGGGATTTCTACGGATCAAGTTACTAAGTAAATAAACTCTGTAATTTTAAGTGATAATGAAAGATGAAATCTAGGTGAATACTTTCATGGGTATTGTTTCGCTTTTTGGTTATTATTCGATTATTTTCCATAACTGTTCTTTATTTTGTTCATTAGAAATTAATTTAGTTAATTTTATTTTTCAATCAATCATTCAAATTATTCGACTAAATAATAAAAAGATGGTAATTACTAGTACTTTTAGTCTTCATGGGAATGATATCTTTGCTCACCATAGCTATACTATTAATTGATAGTTGCACTTCCCTTTGTCAAAGTTTTAGTTAGTTTCGTGGTCATTAGTTTACATATAACAGAGAATAGCCACAAAAGCTTCCACATATAATAGATTCAGCCACAAAGGCATTACTTTTAGGTAATGGTGCTTTCAATGATAGGGATTTGCCTAAACTCATTGTCATGAGGTTTTCCCCTCATTACTTGGTACTCACCCAACCATCATTTTCATCTTTTCTATACATGACGCCATAGTCCCAGACTAGGTCTTACACAATGTGGTCTTCATTACCCTATATGATGCCACAGCAAACGACTAGGCCTTACACTATGTGGTCTTCTTTTCCTCGTATGATGCCATAGCAAATGGCTAGGCCTTACACTATATGGTCTTCTTACCATGGCCATGGACTTCCATACCAAAATTCGTGTTTACTATACTGACAGACTCACACACAAGCAGACTCGATACGCAGACTTATGCTTAAATGACTCATTGCAATAGATTTTAACATGCAAATGCATTTACTTTTACAGACATATAACTCATGTAGTTGAACTTCATGCATAGAATTGTTCCTGACAAAATTTATAACAGCCCGTTTTCAGTGAAATCAGAACAGCGGTTTCAGGACCAAAAATCTGAGGTCAAAATATTTATTTTATTATTATTTTAATGTTTACATTATGTTAGCAAGGTCGTATAAAAATTTCATTAAGAAATTTTGACGTTTACATGCTTAATTTAGTAAAAAGGGCTAAATTGAAAAAAGTGAAAAATTAAAGTTCCATAAGTTAAAAGAACTAAATGGCTATGAAATTAAATAGTTAAGGGACTTATGTGATAATTATACCATTTGTTTAGTTGGTGGACATATTTGGACATAGTTTAAATTATTTTTAAAGTTAAAAACAAAGGTTAGTTTAGTAATTAGAAAATTAAACTAAAAACAAATAAAGGAAATAATTTACTCATCTTCTCCAAAAGCTCTCTACCACCAAATTTAAAGGAAGTAAAGCCTTTTTTAGGGTTCTTGGATTCAGCTAGCTAGAGGAAGTGCATATCAAGTTAAGCCTCTTACGGATCTAGAATGAGGGAAAGATAAAGTATTGGACTAGTCGGTCCTATTTCATCATTTTTGTGATCAAGGTAAGTTCTTATTTTAAGAAACATTAAATTAATTGTTTTTTAAATGCTTTATTATTGCATTCTTGATGAATACGACTTCACGGAAATACTCAATGAAGATTTGGCATTATATGAGATCCTGATTGAACGTTAGGAATAAATAGGATACAAATCACATGTCATTAGGGGTTACCATGTTTTGGGTGCTAGTCCTGTACGTTCTACCGGTGGCTGAGTTTTTAGGCTTGTGTTGCAGTTACTCGTCAGCTTGTGTGAGCAGACCCAGTGATAGCTCAAGAGTGAGCATTTATATGAGATATAAGATTGAGATGGTTTCATCCATCTATTGGCACTTAGTGTATGATATTCTTGAGTTTCCGATATTATTCCAAATGGTTCAACAAGTATATTGATGATATGAAAGAGTAAGAGATTGATATGTACCAGTACAAGTATGTTCATGAATTGTATAAACATTGAATCTATGAGATTTGTGAATTCATGTCTAGCCTTTTGATTGAATATGTGTTAGGCTTTTGGATTCAAATTAAGTTGCATTATGCTATGTTTATTTCCTTAAATTGTGAATGAATGGTAAGATGTACTTTTTAGCCATACGAGATTACTAAGCTTAATAGCTTACTCATTTACTTTTCCATGTTTTATAGTGATTTTGAAGCTTGCTCGAATTGGAAGTTGTCTGAGATCTCATAACACTATCCAGTCGTTGTTTTAGTACTTTTGAACTTTGTGTATTTTGGTTATATGGCATGTATAGGTCTTTTGGCTAATGTAGCCTTTATGTCTTAATGAATTTTGGCCATTTGAATTGGCTTGTAAGTAGTCATATATTTTGAAATATATATAAATATGTGATTAGTCTCATCTTTTATGTATTTGGGTTGCCATGGAAATGTCATGATTGTGATTTGGAAATTTTGAGCATCATATGGTTGAGATTGAGAACTGGCATATTGAATGTGTGTTAGGCACAAAAGTGTATATATGCATTTGACCATTAAGGTAACTTTTGGAGTGATATTGGTATGATTTTAAATGACCAATTGTGATGTTTATGAGAATTATGGTTGTTTGTATTGGTATTGCATGATTTGGACTTGGTTGAGATTGGTTTGAATGCTTATTGATGATATGGTCATATACTATTTGATGTGTTTAGGTTGATGCAAATTTGGGTGAGAAATGAGGCTTGGAAAATGGCTTATTTTTGTCTACACGGGCGTGTGTCTCAGCCATGTGTGACACACGGTCAAGTGACATAGCCATGTGTCCCCTGATATTTATTTACAAATCAAGTCAATAGCTTCACACGGCCTAGCATACGAGCGTGTGGCTGGCCGTGTGACCCAAGTCAATGAGTTACATGGGGTCGGACATAGGCTAGGACACGGCCATGTGATCCCATTTCGAATGTCCACATGGGTGTGTCTCTTGGCCGTTTGAGACATACAACCTGACCACATGGGCGTGTGTCCCCTGCACTTTGAAAATTTTCTATTTTTTATAAAAATTTATTAAGTATTTAATTTAGTCCCGAACCACTTCTAATGCTCGTTTTAAGCCCCGAGGGATCGTGTTAGGGACTATATGATAGAATTTGAATGATTTTGTTTGGATTTGAGAAATTAATATGAAATGTATGATTGTTTAAGAAATAAGTCCGATAATGCTCCGTAACCCTATTTCGGTGATGGATATGGGTTAGGGGTGTTCCATAATCATAGGTTCAGACACATTCATGTGTGTACATACTGTCTTTATAACAGAAACATACCATTTAGCTCATGTTTTATTGCATTTTCATTGTTTTAAAACTTTTCTTTTCATAGAATAGGTGCATTGTCATTTAGGCATCAAGCCACGCATCCAAGTTTATCAAGTTCACATTTTCACAGAATCAACATATCGCACATGCATAGCTTCCATTTTGTTTCACAGATTAGTCTTTTAACAC
The DNA here is from genome assembly GCF_007990345.1 of Gossypium hirsutum. Taxonomy (NCBI): domain Eukaryota; kingdom Viridiplantae; phylum Streptophyta; class Magnoliopsida; order Malvales; family Malvaceae; genus Gossypium; species Gossypium hirsutum. The sequence goes on from NC_053424.1 coordinate 72,316,855, forward strand.
AAAAGAAATAAGCATATAGACATACATGAAACATACATAAAAGAGTTCATAAGGTACTCACAGGACCCTCATGATATCCTCACGTAATTCTTACATAATCATCACGAACACTCACAAAGAGATCATAAAGTGCTCACCTTCTACAGCTTTAAACATCAGGCCTGGGCTTTCTTCGAGTAGATTAGAAGACACTAAACGTTAAACCACTGAAAACTAATCAAGATTTGCTCATCTAATTCATATTTAAATTAATTACAGAAAATAATTACTAATCTAATCAAGTCACAAGTTAGTAGTGTGAATCCAAATTAAAGTATTAATTTAACTAATTAAATTAATTAACCTAAACTAACCTCATGGAATTTTCTATTCCTAGTGTCAACAATATGAGCTTCTAGCCTAGGATCGATTAAGTCCTTAGTTAACATGCTTAAGATGAACTAATTTCAAAACTTTGTGTTTTTGGTGAATTAGCTATTAATTAACCAGTATTACCACCCAACCTCTAGTAATTAATTAATTGACAGATACTCATTTATCTCCCGACTTCAATTTCTTCACCGGGATAAATTATTATTTACTTGGCAAAATTGTCTCCTGACCTCGTTTAACCTAGATTACTTCCTAGGGTCATCAATTCGAGGGTTTAGGCACACATAATTTATACCAACTAATTCCTATTAAGAAACCATTATTCTTCTGCTAATCAATCGACTTAATTAATTAATAAGTTCAATAAACTAACCATGCAAGATATAAATGAAACATAAGAATTTATTCTAATATTCATACGAACATTAACTTCCAGATAAACAAAATATAAATAAAAGAATAAAATAGAGGAGTAAAGTCAATGCTCATGAATCAATATATTAAAGAGTGATTTTGGAGCAATTATCACCCACAATTGTCTTTCATTGGGATAGAAAGAATCCTAATTACATGAGCAAAAAAATAAATTACAACTAAAAACTAAATAAAACTATCTAAGTCTAACCTCGTCCTCTAATTCCATTGACCTTAAAGTGACTTATACAGGCTAAACATAACTTGGTGCCCACACAACCCTAGATACACTTAGATACTAATTAATACAATATATTATTAAATGCCTAGGGTGTAATTGGAAAATAATCCCAATATTTTCATCCAAGGAATCAAGCACATTTTAGCTTGCCTTCATCGCGTCATCGTGACTTGGGGAAACTCTTTATCACGACGTCATGTGTTTTTTAGCCCTAGCAACTTCATTGTTTTGTGTTGCAACACGACTCTTTTGTATCGTGAAATGAACATTGTCCCTTGTACTATTGGGCTTGAATTAGCACCCTATACACTCAAATAACCCATTAGTCACTCCCAAGGCCCAAGTTGGCCTTATGGGTCATCGCGATACTAAAAAGTGTGTAAAAATGCTTATTTTGCAAATAATTAAATCTAAACTAAGAAAACCAAAAATGAATATAAATATGATAAAATCACTAAAAAAAAGCTCCGAAGTGTCGAAATGTAAACTACTACTACAATTAGCGGCAGGTCAAATACCCCCACACTTAAGTCTTTGCTTGTCCTCAAGTAAGCAAAACAAAAAACAAAAGAAAAGAAAAATAAAACAAAAAATAAAAATGAATGAAAATGTACTTGAGCACATTTGGTACATGAGATCAGATCAGAGCATTAACATTAGGAAGATTTGCCTAAACACATAACTCTACCTTGATGTCTAAATAATTTACAGCTATTTACATCTGAACTGATTAGTTTAAAATTTTACAAAGTAAACAACTAAAAGAAAATTAAACATATAGTTCCATCAAAATGTACATACAAATATAACATTTATAATTAAAGAATAAAATCAGTTTGAATTTTACCTATTCAGCTAATTTATATCCATGCTTTAAACTCTAATACATGATTTATAAGTATAAGCACTTACAAGTTTTTGTGCCAATATGAGTGAGATTTTTCTCAGTTTCTCATATTTTTATTTAACTGTGCACACTCAACACTCTCTTGGATTTTATCCTGTTCCATGCTTTTATCACACTCGCAATGCTTTTGTTCCCACAATTCATTTTAATTTAAGGATAGGCTTGTAAAAATTATACTTATTATACTGCACCATTTCAATAACTAAGAATTTATTTGCTGATTTTGTTAATTCAAACATCCAATAATTCAACAAGCCTAAATACCTATTTGTATCTACCTTTATCACTTGGTATATTTAATGTAATAAGTCATTTTTTAATGGTGTCGAAAGTAATGGTTTCAGGACCACAATTCCGATGAGAGAGTCTGTAGATATATTTAATTAATATTTATGAGTTAAATATAGTATAATAGTGAATCGTGATTTAGTAGATTTTATTAATTTGTCAATTAGTCAATGTACAAATGGTGCGTGCCGAAAGTCAATTCTTTTAGAAAATGAGGTATCAGGACCTTGTTTTCATAAATCTAACTCATAAATATGATTATTGAATATTTGCAGAGCTATTATATACATGGATTGAAGTTTGGTTCTAAATTATGTTGATTAGATAGTTAATTATAGAACAAGCAATAAATTGTAACAAACGTAAAAGTTAATCTCTATTGATTTTTATTAACTAAAATGCATGATTAGTGTTTCTTTGGGGATCTAAATGGCACTTAGACTCTAGTGGAAAGTAGTGGACAGTACAGGCTTTGTTTTAAGTGATTTTATTATGTTAAAATAATTATAATTAGTTATAATATGTTGAAATTAAATAAAACAAAACCATTTTCATTTTATTTCTTCATCTTCCACTGAAAGTTCAAAGCAAAAGAATCAAAACACCTGTGTTGAATACTTAAACTAGGTTCAGTTGATCCGTATCTTTGTTTTCAAAATTTTTAGAGATTTCTAAAGTTGGCATTGATTAAAATTTAAGTTTTTGGATGTTTAATAGTTTGATTATAAGCTTATATATGTTTAAAGACTAATTTGTTAAGTAAATTTTGTTAGTTTTGTGATAAGGACAAAATTGTAATAATGTAAAATTTGTTATGAAATTTATGTTTTTAGAAGGTTGTACAGTGATGAAATTTTAACTGGATTGAAAATAAAATCTTTAATTTGAAAGATATAATAGTTTCAGTTTTAGGGACTAAATTGAATAAAATACAATTTTTTATGAAATTGAGCAAAATGAATAAAATATATTATATTAATGAATTTAGAGGGTTTTAAGTGATAAAATCTTATAATGTGAAATGAATTATTATTACATCAAGGACTGAATTGTACGAAAAATATCCAGGAAAAAGGGGAAAAAATACAATGTAATAGCCTATTTTCAGTGAAATCGGAACAGTAGTTTCGGGACCACAACTATGAAGTCAAAATATTTATTTTATTATTATTTTAATATCTACAGCATGTTAATAGAGTCATATGAAAATTTCGTTAAGAAATTTTAATGTTTGCATGCTTAATTCGATAAAAAGGACTAAATCGTGTAAAGTATAAAAGTTTAGTTCTAATAGTTAAAGGTATTAAATAGCTATGGAACTTTAAAGTAGATGTCCTTATAAGGTAAATAACCCATTAATATGTTAATGGATGATAATGGCTTGGCAAGTTTGTAATTTGAATTAATTATAAATGTTAATTAAGTAAAAACAAAACAATTTTATTATGTTCATCTTCTTCAAAACACACCCAAAAACCGATTCTACATGGAGAAAATGGATTTAGGGTTTGGTCAAGCTTCAAATTCCAATTGGTAAGTGATTTTTGTCTCATTTTTATGATTTCTATGTTTTTGGAATCGTTGTAGCTTAGTCTAGCTAGCCAGGGACTAAATTGTTAAAATTTTAAAGTATTAGGGTTTCACCATTGTTGAATGTGTATGTGTTTTGAAGTTTAATGGTAGAAAATGAATGGTTGTTGTTAGATAAACAACATTTGTTAAGTGACTTTGAATGAAATTACAAATTAGGGATTAAATTGAGAAATGTGATAAATTGTGTGGTAAAAGTGTGAATATGTTAAATATATGGGCTGCTATAAGTATTTTTAATATTCAGATTGGTAGGATAAAATTGAATGAATTTCATTTTACGAGCCTAGGGACTAAATTGTAAAGAAGTCAAATGTTTAGGGGTAAAATAGTAATTTTGCCATAACATGAAATTGGATTAAATTGAATAAATTAAGTATTAAAGCGGTTAAATTTGATTATATATAGATCAAGAAAAGCTACGTTCGGAATTAGATCAAGGGAAAAACAAAGTATTGGATTGATAACTTGATTTTCTCCGTATTAATTAGAGGTAAGTTCGTATGTTAATAAGCATTAAATTAATTGTGTTTCAAATGCTTTATTATTGCATACTTGATGAATACGACCTCACAGAAATACTCGATAAAGATTTGGCAATATATGAGGTCCCGATTGAACCTTAGGAATAGATAGGATACAAATGCATGTCATTAGGGGTTACTGTGTTTTGGGTGCTGGTCCTGTATGTTTTACCTGTGGCTAAGTTTTTTAGCATGTGTTGTGGTTACTCATCAGCTTGTGAGAGCAGCACGTGTAATTACGTTTTGACCATCAACTCTATGAGCAGACCCAGTGATAGCTCGAGAATGAGCATTTATATGAGATATGAGATTGAGATGGTTTTGATCATGTATCGGCACTTAATGTGCGAGATTCCCAAGTATCTGATATTATCCAAATGGTTCAACAATTATATTGATGGTATAAAAGATTAAGAGATCGATAAGTTTCATTACAGGTATGTTTGTGAACCATATAAGCATTGAAGCTATGAAATTTGTGAATTTTATGTCTAACCTTATGGATGAATATGTGTTAGGTTTATGGATTAAATTGAGTTGCATTATGCCATGTTTAATTACTTAAATTATGATTATATGGTCAAATGTACATATTAGCCATACGAGCTTACTAAGCTTAATAGATTACTTTGTTTATTTTTCTGTGTTTTATAGTGATTTCGAAGCTTGCTTGGATTGGAAGTTGTCAGAGATCTCATCACATTATCCAGCCGTTGTTTTGGTACTTTTGAACTTTGAGTAATGTGGTTATGTAACAACCCATTTTAGGGTTAAATAGGAATATTGGTTTCAAGACCACAAATCTGAAGTGGAAATATTTACTTTATTACTATTTCAAGGTCTACATCATGAAAAAATAATTGTGTGAAAATTTCGTTAAGAAATTTTATCGATTGAGTGCCCAATTTGACTAGAAGGACTAAATTGCAATAGGTACAAAACTTGAATTCTATTAGTTAAAGGTGTCTAATTGCTATGAGATTTTAATTGGAGGTCCTTAAATGGTAATTAGACCATTATGCTTAGGGTGGACAAAAATGGACATGGTTAGGTGAAATTTTAAAGTTATGCATTAAGGGTATTTTAGTAATTTGGTAAATAAAGACAAAATTAACAAAAATAAAAGTGTCCATCTTCTTCAATTTCATCCCCCATAGCCAAAATTTTCAAGGGAACCATAGTTAGGGTTTGGCGAACTTTCAAGCTCGATTGTAAGTCCATTCTTGTCCCGTTTTTAATGATTTCTATATTTTTTATACCGTGGTAACTTGATCTAGCTATTTCAAGGACTAATTTGAGAGAAAGTTAAAGTCTAAAATTTTACCCATGTTGAATATGCATGTATTTTGATGTTTGATGATAGAAAATGCATGTTTGTTGTTAAATAAACAACATTTATAAAGTGATTTTTAATAAAAATGTCAACTAGGGACTTATTTGTAATGTGTTGTAAAGTGTGTGGTAAACTATGAATAAATGAGAAATTTGGGCTCTTATAAGTAAGGGTAAGGTTCGGCTAGGCTTGGGTTGGGATGAAATTGAAAGAAATTTATTTTACGAGCCTAGGGACTAAATTGTAAAATGTTGAAATATTAGGGAAAAAATGTAATTTTTCCATAATTTGATTTTGGACTGAATTGAATAGCTTGATGATTAAATGAGTTAAATGTGGTATTATAGATCAAGAAAAAAGGAATTCAGATCTAGATAGCGGGAAAAACAAAGTAATTGACGAATAGATCCTTTTCGCCATTTTTGTAACCGATGCAAGTTCGTATGTAAATAAGCTTTATTATAATTGTATTTTAAATGCTTTAATTTTTGCATGAATTGTGTAAACAACTCTACGGACACATTAGACGATGTTTTGGCAAGTGAGAAATCTCAATTGAACCTTAGGAATAGATTAGGATACAAGTGACATGTCACTAGGGTATTATGTTATGTGATCCGGGTGCTGGTCTTATACGTCCTACCGGTGGCTGAGTATACCGGCATATGTTGCAGTTACTTGACAGCTTGTGTGACTAGCACCATGTAGCTATGTCTTGATTGACAGCTTGTGTGAGCAAGCCTGTTGATGACTCGAGAGCGAGCATATATGTGATATGGGATAGAGGTAGCAATGACTGCATATGTGACACCTTGTGTGCAAGGTTTCCTGAGTATCTAATATTATTATTCCGAGTGGTTCATTGGGTATGCCAACGATGAGAACAAGTATGAAATTATTACGAGATGTTACAGGTATGTACATAAGGCTTATGATTCTTGAATTTGTGGAATAATGATTTCAAGGTAGTTTGTGATGGAATGAATTATGATCATGAGATTATGGTACATTACGTTATCTTATATTATATTACTTGAATGCTAAATGTATAGTAAGATTTGATTATTTCTTTCATACGAGCTTACTAAGCTATATAGCTTATTCTAGTTTATTTTTTCATCTTTTATAGTGCTACCAAGATAGCTCGGATTGGAGATCGTCGAAGATCGCATCACACTATCAAACTGTCATTTTGGGTATCGATGATTTTAAACATTTTGAGTATATGGCATGTATAGGGACTTGGTCATTTTGTTATATGTGTCATTATGATTTTGGCCAAATGTATTGGCTTGTAATTGTCAAAGGCTTGATTTGGTATTTAGCCATGTAATTCGGCTCATTTTGGTTAAAGTGATTGTAAGCTTATACATATATTTATGCATGTATGTACCAATGCCTCTTGGTGATGTGGTTTATATTGGTTTGCTAAATGTTGATTGTGGCTTAATGACATGTTGTGAAATGGATGAGTTTGGGTCATTGGTATGTTAGTGGATCTTGATAAGTTAATACAAGTTGAAAGTAGACTTAGTGGTGTTATTGAATGTGAAGTTGGTATATTTGATTTGCCATAATGAAATGTCATGAGCATGATAGATGATGTTATTACATTGACATGTGTTGGCCAGGATCGTGGATGTTTGGTTGCCTAAGTATACCATGATTTAGACCATTGAATTTGTGTATGTGTATATCTGAATGAGGGTGGCAAATGGCTTGGTAAATAGCCTTTACTTTGTCCACACGGGTAGACTCACGGGCATGTGTCTAGGCCGTATGTGACACACGGCCTGCCTCACGAGCATGTGTTTCGGCCGTGTGTCCCCTGTACCTTAATTTTGAGAAATAGAATGCTCAAAATTGAGCAAACGGGCAGAGACACGAGCGTGTGTCTCAGCCGTGTGAGGGACATGGCCTCGAACATGGGCGTGTGTCCTGGCAATGTGAAGTCTACACCTATTTTATGAAAATTAATTAATCTGTAACACCCTTAACTCGTATCTGTCACCGGAATAGGGTTACGAGACATTACTAAACGAATGCACAATTATGAAATTTCTCATATTAATTCAAGATTTAAATCACATCAATGCTTAGGATTCAATCTAATATCTAATCATAAATTTATTATCATTCTCCACATAGCTTAAGTAAAACTTAATCCAAAATATATAAATATTAAAACAATTCGTTGATTCATTGCATATACAGAACTTGTAATGAACCAATATCTTCCTTACAGAATATATGACCTGTATTTTTATACTTATACAAGTTATGCATATTCACAAGTTAATTATCCATTAAACTAAATTTTATTACTAACCCCTTTCATTCATATATGCTATGCGACATTAATGTGTTAGACTATGGGCAATTTATTTGTCATAATATTAACATGATTTAGAATCAAACATTCGGTTATGAATAACCCTTTTTAATTCTATTTCTACTTGGCTAACTTAATTCATTTATACATATTTAATAATTTATAAATACTTAATGATTACACTGCCATGCACATATATATATTTATATATGAATAACATTTGAAAATTTCAACTAATATAGCTTGACTAATTACCGTGTACACACATAACCTACCTTATTTTTATTTAACATCCGATAAAACACGTAGCCAAATTACAAAGTACCTTCACAAGTTTATATACTCAAATACATTTTCAAAATAACCCCAAAATGATCAACATGCTATACGGTATAATAATCATATTAAACATAGACCTTGACTCAATCAAAGCCGAATTCCAACCTAAGGTTTAAGCAATTTTCGATGCAAGAATTGCTTACTCTAAACATCAAACATAACATTAATATATTTCACTAGTGAATACCGAATCTACCTCATGCAATTCTATGTACTTTCAATACATTGTACCATAATTGGACCTGGCAATGATGTACATATATAATAAGTGTAACTTACCTATAATTTAAATCACACTTAAAATAATGTGCTTACCATACATTTAACTAAATTTTATTCATGAAACATACACAACATTTATCAACACCCAAGTTCAACGAACACTTAACCAAAACACATTAAACCAAATTTAAGCATATCACGTAAACTATTTCCCAAGAATATGATACCTAGCACAAACATTATACATGCATGACAAGTAACCAAAGAAACAAAGTGAACATAAGCTAAACTTAACATAACCAAATTTTAAAGATGAAAGCTTAGCCATTTTCGCATGGCTTATATACATAACCAACGTTCAGCATTTTCAAAATGTGATCTAGCCTATACATGCCATAGTTCCAAAATGCAACTTATAAAATACCAAAGGCGGTTGATAGTGTGATAGACTTTGCTGACAATCCCCGAGCTTGTAACTTTATCCAAAATCTATAAAACAAAGACAAATACACACACAGTAAGCTACTTAAGCTTAGTAAGTCATAAGCAAACAAACAAACCGATAATATAATCAACTTAATTTAACCAACCATAATACAATATCATTATCAAGCTTAATCACAACTTACAACTTCAATAACAATATACCTGGACACAATTATCTATTACCTTGGCCGAATATTCACAAGGTTGAATCATCAACTCATTGTTCAATTTTTAAAAGCCAAAATGTCTTAATATAATCAAGCTTACACATTCACAATTATATAAATTCAAGAACCATAATTTAACATTATGTACATATGCCATTTATATGGCCGAATATTCATGTTCACATAGGTACTTATATCCAAGAATCAATTCTACCTTATTCATACCATCATTTTTAAGGTCAAATACACACACTGAATTCATATGTAATCTTCATTTGTATTACACATAATTAGTAACCAATATCAAGTTACTTATTTACTTTACCTCATGTAAACAATAAGCTAACTCGTACTTGATCACTTAGCTCGTTTTAAACATTCGTTCTCATTTTACCTTTTCCCGATGAACCATTCAGAATCAGATAGGACACTCGGATAATCACATAAATCGTACAATGCCAACGTCCCAGACGTGGTCTTACATGTAACCGCATATCGATGCCACTGTCCCAGACAATGTCTTACTCGTAACCACATATCAGAATCACATATCAATGCCATGGTCTTACTCACACACATATATCAGAATCCTATGTCATGACATATGTATCCTAACTATTCCTAAGGTTCATACGGGGCTTTCGGACGTCGTAACTAGGTCAAAACAAATTCGAAAATATGGTAACCAAGCTTAATCACATTCGACTATGATATATACATAAAATCATGTTTTTCATTTCATCATATATAATACATTTAATTGAAGTTAAGTATGTCTATTTGCTTATAAACTTACTTTGGACAACGAAAAACCGGTAAGGATCGACTAGTCGACAACTTTCGTTTTCCCCCGATCCAAATTCGATTTCTTTGGTTCTTGATCTAAACATATTCAAATTAAGCTCATTAAAACATATTTTCATTCAATTTAGTCCAAAAACACATAAATGGGTAAATTACCATTTTACCCCTGACATTTATAATTTTTACAATTTAGTCCCTGTTGCACAAAACACAAAATATGAAAAATTTCAAAGTAGTTATGTTTGGCCAAATCTTACCCATTACCATACAAGCTCATATATTTCATTTATTTCACATTTTAGTCCCTCAAATTATTTTTTTTCAATTTAGTCCTAATTACTCAAAATCATCAAAAACTCCAATACAAAACATGTAAATCTAAAACATATCTTTCATTTTTCATCATCAAAAAACCAAAATCACAAGCTATCAACAATGGCATAACTCAAAATATTCATCAAAATAAAAAATTAAAGCTTGGGTCTTCAAGATTACTAAGCAACGAACTCAAAAACGTAGAAATTATCAAAAATTGAGCTAAAACTCACCTTGAATCAAGTTGGAGAATAGCTGAACCCTAAAACCCTTTTATTTCCTTTTTCTTTTCTTTTGTATACGGCAAGAACAAGATGAACATTAAAATGGAATTATTTTTTTTATGTTTTATGTTGTATTATAACATATATTAAGCTTAATATTTAATTTACTTATATACCCTTAATGACTTAATATAAAAACCATATATTATAAGTCTCAAACCGTCCCACTAAGGTATTAATGGGATATTTACAATATAAATATCCTTACTTAGAAATCCACTAACAATTTGACCCTTATACTTTAAACTATCAAGTTTTCAATTTAAGCGATTAAGTCATTTTATTTAATCGGATACCTAAACGACAAAATTAAATCACGAAAATTTCACAGATATTAATTCACACAAAATAAACAAAAAAAATAATTTTTAAATATTTTTTGACTCAGATTCGTAGTCCCAAAACCACCATTTCAATTAGGGTCTGAATCGGGCTGTTACATAATCACAGAACCTAGAACACGTGTAACAGCCTGATTTAGGGCCTAGTTAGAATAGTGGTCTCGAGACCACAAATCTGGAGTTGAATAAATTATTTATTATTACTATTTTGGAGTCATTGCATGTTTATATAAGTGTATGAAAAATTTGGTGAGTTAAGTTTGACGTTTGCGAGTACAATTGCGAGAAAGGACTAAATCGCATAAAATGCAAAAGTCCTAAATTGATAGCTAAAAGTGTCAAATAGCTAGAGAATAAAAATTGGAGGTCTTTAAAGGGAAATTAGACCCTATTGTTATATCTTGGCCAGCCATGGAAGGTAAAAATGTTGAAAAGTCAATATTAGGTAAGTTGATGACATAATGTATGATATAATAATGCCCTAAGCCTAGCTATCATTTTTTTCTTTCATTCTTTCTTCTTTACCACTGATTTTTCAGCCATTTTTATGGGTTTGAGCTTCAAAAATTTCAGCATCTCATTCCTCTTGCAAGTAAGTGATATTTATGGCTTTTCTTGAATATTTTTGTACTTTTGAGACCCTTGGAGCATAAGCTTTCAAATAAGGGTACTATTTTGCAAAATGAATAAGATTTTAGGGTTTTTCCATGAAAATATTTGTAATGTTTACTAATTTTTTGTGAAAAAAATGAGTGTTAGGTGTGTTATAACCAACTTTTGTGAAAGGTGCTAGCATGAAAACACCTAAAAGGACCATTTTGTACAAGTTGTAAAATAGATGTTAAATATGTGAAATACTGAGAATTTGGAGTTGCTATAAGAGTATAAAGGGTTCGGATAGGCTTAAGATGTGAAGAAATTTGATAAAAATCAATTTTTGGACTCAGGGGTAAAATGGTCATTTTGCAAAAGTTTAGGGGCAAATTGGTCATCTTGCCCAATTATGAGTTGTAGAGTGCCTAGATTGATAAAGTGAATAAGTAAGTGCATTTTTCTATTATAGATCAAGAAATACCGAATCCGAAACTAGACCGAGGGAAAGCCAGGCAAATTGACTAAATCGACTAGTCGCCACATTTTGTAATCCGAGGTATGTTGTATGTAAATAATACAACTACATTGCTTATGTATGTTTTGAATTGTATTTGAATTATTATAGCATGAATTGCTTGATTTTGGAAATGAGTTAATATGATGAGAATAGAGATAATAAAATTCCCGAATGAACCTCAAGAAATAAATTAGATATTCATGGCTTGACATTTGGGTCACTTGTGTGAGCTAGTGTAAGACATGTTTGGGACATGCATCGGCCACATTATGAGAGCCTGTGTAAGACCATGTCTGGGAAATGGCATCGGCATTAAGACGAGTGCTAGTGTAAGACATGTCTGGGACATGCATCGGCTACGAGATGTGTCAGTGTAAGACTATGTCTGGGACATCGCATCAGCACAGATATACTAGAACTTTTGCAAGACCATGTCTAGGACACGACGTCAATGTCTGACCCCATATTTGAGGCTAAATGAGTATCCGATAATGTTCCATATGGTTCAACAGTGAAAGTATGATTTAAAGTTAACTAAGAAAGTGTAACCGTGATGTGAGTGGTACAAGTACCTATATGGTATGTATGAAATGTGAGCTCAGTATATGCTATATGAGGTGTAATGAATATTGGTGAGTAAGTTTTGCTTATGCCACTTGTGTATTATGATACTTGTTGATGAATGGTAAAGATATGCTATATATTTATTTATGTGCAACTTACTAAGCCTTATGCTTACTTCCTCTCCTTTTCCATTTTCTTATAGTGCCGCCTGTCTAGCTTAAGGATCAACGGAAGTTAGAGATATCGATCACACTATCAATTGAAGCTTTCGATATAGTTTGATTTATATTTTTGAATATGGCATGTATAGGGCTTAGACTTTGCTATTTTTGTGTCACTGAAAACTAGCCAAATGTGCTGGCTTGGGTTGAGAACCATTCATTTTGTATTAAGCCTTGAATGATGGCTAATATTCATTTTGATTACATGCAAAGATGTTATTTTCATAGATGAGTGAAATGCACAAATGGAATGTTGTTTATTGTGGATGATTTGGTTGCTTGGGATAGTTTTATCTTGATTGTGGTTGCTACTATACAAGTTGTGTAAGTAAGGGTGGCAAATAGGCTTGGTAAATAGGCTTATATTGTCCACACTGGTAAACACACGGACGTGTACCCCTGTATGTTATATGACTATTGAGCATGCCATCTTTATTGTATGAACATTTATATTATGTTGCATTGCATTGCATGGGGTGGGATATATGATATTGGAGGAAGTGTATTGAAAGGCTATCAGCCTATACTGGCAGCTCTGCTACAAATACAACTAGGAAGTTTCTTTCTTGCTTTATATTGTTATCTACTTCTATTTATCTATTACCGCTTTATGTTAACTTAGTTACCATGGTAACTTTGTCTTTCTGAGATAGATGATTCTAAAATATTTTTATGTTTTGTTTTGATTTGTGATTTTAAGTAAAACAGCATGCTTTCGTCACTTCACTGCATCTTAGTGCACATGGTTTCCTCACTATTTCTTCTCTGCACCACCTCTTCTACTCGTCACTGCTCTTGAGAAGCTTCAGTGACATGTTGAATTTGCTAGTAGTAACATATGGATTTTAGTTGCGACCTTGTTTTTGGTGCATGCATCTGCTACAAAGCTTCTAAATTTTTAAGACGAATTCGTTAATGAGTCTACTGTAATTAACATCTTTGAACTTTTTCATCTTGTATGATTGATTTGTGTTCAGCCCAAATTTTGAATTGTGCAAGGCCCTTCATAGGATCTCGTCTTCAACAAAGAGTTTGATCTAGCTTTGACCTTTGCCTCCAGCGTAGCTAATTTTGGAAGGTGTCAGTTTTACTTTTATATTGTTGTCTAGTACTACCTGTTGATGATGGATAGGATGTTCATACATATTTTTGGTGTTGATGGCATGGAACCTTTTATGTCTGCATTCTGTCTACATGTCTTTTAAGGTTGCATTCAGCATGGAAGCCACCACAACCTTTACCAACATATTTGATGATCATCTAAGTGATGGATTGTCTGTAAAACTCCAAAGGTAGTTAGTTGAAAGTGACCATCCATCTTGTCTTTGGCCATCTTCCACGTTTTCCATTCATCTAATGCGCTAGCCTCTTTTCTCTATTTGCTTGTCTGTATTGGTGCCTAATGACACAAGTCTTTACTTGCTGGTATGGATAATGGTAAATGGCTTAACTTGCCATTTAGGTCCCTTCCTCTCTTGTCAATTTGATTTTTGTGTGTTCCATACAATAGCGGAAATTCTAATCGTTTATAATATAATGATAGATGTGGTTCTCAAAGTTGCTTCTAGTGGTGGTTGCATTTCTTCAGGTGAATTGAAGTTGGTAACCAATTATTAAGTACATTCAAAGATTTGAATGCGTAACTGTTCAAATTTAGGCAGAATACTTTAATTTTCTTAAATTTATTTCACAATGAAAGTAGCAATTTAGAAATATCATCTTCTTGATCGGATTTTTATTGAGTCGAATTAGATTTTATGGGGGAGCTGAAGAAAACATGTATTTTTTAAGGTTTTTGTGGGAGGAGCGTTTGTAATATAAATCTCATTTTGTTTAAATGAATATTGCAAGAAAGTAAAGGATGGAAAAAATAATGAGAAGGCAATCCAAGTTTAGAAGCTATAAATTGTGTAGGCCATGCTGGGTTGGATGTAATATGCAATTCATTAGTCTTAACATGCTATTACTGCTAAAATAGTATTTAGCTGAGACGTTCCTATTTTGCCTATCATATTTTTTTCTTTCTTTCTTTATTATTTTTTTGAACAAACCATGCTCATTTTTCTTTTGGTCTATTTAGGTTTGGAGAGAAATTAAATTGGAAACCAAAGTTGATGAAGAAAAGGGTTTTATTTACTATTAGAATAGTATTTAGCTCAGACGTTCCTATTTTGCCTATCATATTTCTTTCTTTTTTTTTGAACAAACCATGCTCATTTGTCTTTTGGTCTATTTAGGTTTGGAGAGAAATTAAATTGGAAACCAAAGTTGATGAAGAAAAGGGTTTTATTCTATGTTATGAGTTTATCTTTCTGACTCTACTGCATTTCCTGCCACCATTCTTAAGCGGGTTTAGGAATGCTACTTTTTCTTTATTTATTTATTTTTTGGGTTTCTTTCACTCAATCTTATTTTTAAATTTAGGTTAGAAAAAAATACCTATTTTTCTCATTCTTTTTATCATATTTTGTAACTGAATTGTTTATTAAAAGTATTTGATGTTCCATGTAATTATTAAATGGGTTAAATGGGCTAAATGGTACTCTTAATTCTATTTATTGGTTTACTTTATTCCTTAAAATTATGTTGTTTGGTTTCAGAAATTTTCCAATTTTTGGTTTTTAGAAAATAATTTTATAGGTCTTCTGTGTACTAGAAGTTTTAGAAACTGGCATCAGAAAATTTCCAACTTTATGTGACTTCTTTGTTGCTTAAGCTCTCCTGTTACTTTCCATTAGAGCAACAATAATCTAAATTGTGTATAATACAAAGGATCTTTGTATGTCTCGAATCAAGCAGCCAAAGTGTTTCCTTATGTAAGGAGAAAGATGACTGCATGTTGTTATGAAGCCAACTAAAGCGAGCAGGGTCGATCATCCTCACTTTCTCATTTATTTACACATTCACAAGTTCATTAAGATGATTAGATATAAAACATCACATTAATCATCGAAGAAAGTGACTATCGTTTGAAGATACAAATTAAATTATAATTATGCAAATTACTAAATGATAGTTGGCCATTTTAAAATTTTGGCTTAAATGGGTTTTATTACGAGTCGCAAGGTTAAATTTTATCAAAGAAGAGGCTAGGTCTTTTTATTTGAGCCGAAGATTTGAAACATGATCTGAAATCTCTTGACACGAAGTCCATGTCCTGGGTCTGCAACCCCTTAAATTAAATTTTAGATATTGACTTGCATGTTTCAAGATATGCATTCAAAAATGCATGTTCAAAGAATATATTATATCTATTTAGAGATTGTTATGTTTCAAGATAAAAAAAAACTTAGAATTCCAAAAAAAGTTTACCTTTTCAAGTTATGCATTCATACTCAAAACACCTCTAGAACATATTAGACACTAAAGTTATACAATATTAGCACATTTTACATATAAAATCAAGTCCATAACTTATAATATCATTGCTTCAGGACTAAATCAAACTTTAAACTCCTAAATAAAATGAAAAGAGTCAAATTTTTAAACGCATTAAGAACCTTAATGATATAATTGAAATAGTGTCATGCTTAAGTTTAAAGTCTTAAATAAAATGAAAATTCTAACACTCTATCTGACTCGACCATCGCAATTGAGTATCAAGTGTCATAATTAACCTGAATAACTTAAATACTTAATAAAATTTCTAATCTACTTTACTTGCAGACTTAGACAATACTAAAATTATATATCTATTATTGTTACCAATCAACCCATAATCAATTCCATGGATAACGACAGATTCCAAAATTAAAATTTCAATTAAATTCTATAACTTATAGTGCCAAGCTTTTGCAGTTATTTGTCCTTATTAAACACAAATAACTATTTCCAAATTTCAACTTAAGGCTTTACTACAACTACACTAAATTAGTCCCCAAGGCGTGGCCTCTAGGGGTGCCCTTCTATACACATGACAAGGCTTCAACGCCCCGTTGCGTGAATTTGGAAAAGTTTGGCTTGTCCTTTCGCTTAAGGTCCCAACAAACCTTGTTCCTGCATACAAGGTAGCATAATCGTAAGTTCAAAATGAACTTAGTGAGATTTTAAACAACAATGCATTGTAACAACTCTATATTTTTAGGGAGAAACAATAAAGGAATGGGATTTCAACTCCCTGTGCATAGTTGGGAACTCCATAGATATTCTGGCTTGGTTGACGCCTTGTCATTCTTAATTTTCACTATTGGCTGACTTACGTAATGAAATATTTACAAGCTTGTTCTTCCAAATAGTAAATCCTTTTGGACCTTGATCTTATCTTGTTTCATTACATATTCCCATTTTACCTTGGTTTTGCCTCCTAAAGATAACTATATATGCGTATAAACGATTCGGTGATTACCTTTTCTACTGAAAGACTTGAAATCATCTTCACCATATCGACGGATCCCAACGCTGATCTGTCTAATCCACACTAAACTCAACATATGATTACCATTTTTCCGCGATGATTAACTTCTTTGACTTAACCCCTAGTATACACCCTTCCTTAAGGACGACCCAATCTAATTTCTTCTGTCTTTGACTTGAATATATGATTTGGCTGATCTATACACCTCCCATTTTCCATTTTTGAACTCATGCTGACAAGATAGTCCTATAGGACTTTTTCCATCTCGGAGCTTACTACTAAGACACTTCCAAAAGCAAATAGCTTTCAGTGGACCATTCTCTTTCTTAGATTTTCACTTTTGTGGATTCCCTCTTCTGATAGTCCCCATGGACTTTCCCACGTTACTTAGTCTTGACGGGCATCATTTTCTTTAGTTAATTCCTAGCTAACTTTCTACCCAAGATGGTCCTTAGCGAACTTCCACCTTTCTAGTGATTTCCTTACCCGTAAATACTTAGAATTAAACTTTGAAGAATCGTTTCATTACCTTATAACCCATAATGGTTTATACGTCAACTTTGGTAGACTCATAATGACTGATACTTGTTTGCCAATACGCTGAATGAGTTACCCTCTTCCTCTCACGTATACCAGTGTTAATATGCTTCTATCAGTTTCACTTACTTTCACACTTTTGGCAGAACCTCTTAATATCACGTTTGCCTGTGTTCTCAGATGTGCCATGATCATACTGTCATACTACTTTGTGCGAGTCATACAGTAGTTTCCATTTTTGGTACCTTGTTTGGTTTCCCTTTACACTATTCTAGCAGACCCCTTCTTAGCCTTATTGTGTACTTGTCCACCATTGGATCATGCCATGGTGAATGACCACCTCCGGACGTACTAACATCCAGAGCATGAATACTATAGCAAAAGATAAATATTAATGAGGCGGTTTTTGCAAGTATATGAGTCAGGTTGTAATATAGTTATAACGGAGTAGGTGAGTACTCCTAGGATAGTACCCAAAGGATGCTAATACTAGATCAATTTCAACCAAAGCACCAAAAGATCTAATTAGTACTTGAAATAGGTTATATTATGAAAATATAAATAATAGGGATTTTTTGGGTTTTTTTATAATAATAGTACTAATAAAAAGTAAATAAGTATCGAGAAATTAAAAACTGAAATTGATTAAATTTAATTATGGCTGATTAGCTCGCTTCAGTAATCTTCATGAACTGTCACTTCGGGTTCCTCGTCAATCAACTTGTCGATATCCTAGCAAGATCTTTCAATATGTCCACTAGTATAACGAGTCAGCAAGGGCTACTTGTCCTCTAACCTCACAGTCCATACCAGTTTCGTGTGAAGGTGTTCAAAAATAAGCCATACCAATTTTAGGTTAATTCCCACATTGATAACTTCCCAAGATTGTCAAGCCTAGGGTTTAGGTTTTTCCTTTCCAAAGCAACTGATCCATTAAGTAAACCTACAAAATAGTTAATAAATCATACCTCTACTCACTAATCCCCCAAAGAGGGATTAGTTTCTCATGGTTTTTGAAAACAATATAAAATCAATATAAAGCGTAAACATGATAATTGAATTGAAAGTTTAAATTTTAAAAAAATCATGATTTGAATTACGAAGAAGAATGAATCCACAAAGTTTAATCACATCCAGAAACCAGATCTCCTAAGATAAAATAAAGAACAAACTAAAATAAAACTAAAACCTAAGAAAAGAGAAATACTAAACTAAAATCAAAAGAATGATTTTAAGTGAAGTAATTGGTTTTCATAACAGTGTCAAATGAGCACATTTATTTATAGATTTGATGTGGCAATCGTCCTTAATCCTAGGTTAGTTGACGTTCTTGATCTTTAAGTTGGATAGTGCGGACCAAAATGCCACTGGCTCATATTCATTCCCGTCTAGGGTCGATGTCGCGACACATTAGGACCTATGTTGCCACATAGAAGTCAATATACTTTTCTTCAATATGTCTTCAGCGGTATGTCGCGACACCCTTAGGCCGTGTCGCGACATCGAAGGTAGTCTCAGAATTTCTCCATTCTGCTCTTTATGTTACGACATTGAATCCTCTATGTTGCAATATAGTGACCAGTATAGGTTTGGCACGCCTTCTAATGGTCTCATTTACACTCACAAAGTACGTTAGCTATCCCTTAGGCTTCATTCAACCCCTAAGGTCAATAAAAGACTTAAAATGTACATTTTATTGAATTTAATTAAACTTACTAAAACATAAATTAAACCTAATGATAATGCTTACTTTCAAGCTCCTAAAGTATGAAAATTAGTTTAATCTGATACACCAAATTATGGAAGATCAAACTCCCCCATACTTAAGTCGTTGCTTGTCCTCAAGTGACACAGACAAAAATAAAAAATAGGAAAGACGACCCTTGAGCAAATATGATACAAGCATTGACTTTGGAGCACATGACTAGGCATTACATCTTTACAAATAATTTTGACATGATGAATAATTGACTTACCATTTTTGACCTTAGACATTTAAGTTCAGTGCATTATAAAGTATATAAACATTAAGGGTCTCACATGTAGGAATCCATTAACAAATCATACAAGTATTTTGATTATCATAGCAAAATACAAATAGTTACCCCTATATGTTATATAACTGTTGAGCATGCCATCTTTATTGTATGAACATTTATATTATATTGCATTGCATGGGGTGAGATATATGATATTGGAGGAAGTGTACTGAAAGGCTATCAGCCTATACTAGCAGCTCTGCTACAAATATTGTTAGTGCCGAGACCGGTACTATATCTGGAGTGTAGGGATGGGTGGGACAAATTTATCCCCACATGGAGCGTAGGGCTGGACGGAGTGGAGTGTAGAGGATGGATGGGTAGGATCTTTGCATGTAGTTTGGATACTGTTACTGTATTGGGCTAAGGCCCACACTGATACTGTTACTGTATTGGGCTAATGCCCACACTGATATTGTGACTGATATAGGCTTAGGCCCAGACTGTTCAACGCTGTATATTTGACTATTTGATAAATATGGATTACACACTGAGTTTTCATAAAAAAAAAATTTCTGCCTATCTGTGCAGGTAATCCTTAGGCGGGTCGATGTTGCGAGGGACTCGGGGAAGGCCAAACCACTATTTATGTTTCATTTTGGATTCTTTGTAAAAATAGTTTTATTTGGGGTAAATTTTATGTAATAAGGCCATTTTAAGTTTTTATTTTTATTTGGGGATTTATTTAAATTGACTTATATCTAGTGGGACACAGGTTTTTCAAAAAGTAAATGATTTTCAACACCAAGCTACACAACTTGTTTTAAAAGCTTCCGCAACGGACAATGTTTTCCAAGCGTAATAACGATTTAGTATGGATCATGTTTTGCTAATCAACCCATAAATTAACAAATGAATAAATAAGCTAACTTCTCTTAAAGAAAACAAATGAGGTTTTAACACAAACTGACTTTTCTAGTAAAACTATGCTTTCAAAACTCACTCCAATGTGACATCACAAATTTGGCCATAACGTCTAGGCAGGGTTTAGGGTGTTACATACATTTTCCTATGCACCAAATATATATCAGAATATCACATAATGCCTTTATTTCAGATATATCGTATGATATCAGAATTCATAAGGAACATAGCTTATCATACCATAGCATATCATGCTAAGTCATATCGAATATATCATATCAAATCATAACATCCATAACATATCCTTCCTCTATCCACTACACACCATTTCCGTCTAGCCAATCACACCATATTGGACTACATGAGTCCATCTACCCAATCACACCAATATGCGACAGTGCACCACTAACGTAATTTTAGCTGAGTTGCCATATGTATAGTCTTACTGTGTATTCGCCATATTTGCAGTAAGTACCGCCATATACACTTCCTACATCAAAACATACCCTACTCCGAACATATACATATCATATATTTATCTTATACATATAATAATCATAACCAGATGGCATACATACATATAGCATATGTTACTTGACATGCTTACATACATAGTTCATTTTACACATAACATATCTTATAGCTTAGTTTTAGCTTAACATATTTTTCATGTTTTTAAAGCTACATGTACAAACTTAAGTAGTAAACTTATAGTTTTTCGACCCTTACAATTTCCTCATACCCAAATATCGAATTTGCTAAAAAACCCTTAATCGGCCTTAAAATTGGCCAAAAAAGCCCACACAGCCCAAAAGCCTAGCTCGTGTGGTCCACACAGGCCACCCACATAGTCTTTAATGATTCACATGGCTGTGTGCCCCACACGACCCAACCACACAGGCTACACAATCTCACACGACCATGTGCTACACATGGTCAAAACACATGGTCTGTAAAAACCACAAACAATCGTGTGCCTCACAAGGCCCATGACACGGCCAGACACACGACCATGTGAAAACTAGGCAGTTTCGAAATAACCTCTGTTTTGTAATCTTTTTAGCCGAATTTCTATGGAGTTTTTGGTCGTTTGCACACACATGATCATTGTTAGAATATCCACACTTCTAGAACACCCAAAACCTACATTTGTTCATCAATTTACCCGAATTAATTCGCAAAACACAAGAAAAATAATGTACTTAAATCGAAGTTACAGCCCCTAATGGATTCCAAATACTTACTTCCACGAAAAACACTGAACAATCGAATCTACTCCGTTGGAGGATTGGGATTCATATGCCCTTCGCCTAATTGAACAACACAAAAATTACCCATCAAAACTTCACACAAAAATTATACAACTACAAAAAACCCAAAAATGTATTCCAATGAAAACTTACACCAAGAACCAAACTATAATTCAAGCAAAAGAATAATGGCAGTGACCAAGAGTAATCAAAAGAAAAGAAAGAGCATAACCAAGAAAGAAAAAAAAAATGAAATTGAATGCAAAATCAAAGGATGGGAAAAACAAAGGAAATGTGTGGAAAGAAAAGCAAAGAAAGTGAGCGGTTGGGAAGAGAGCACACTTAGGGTCGTTGTCTATTTTTGTTATTTATTTATTTATTCAAAATCTGATAACTATCAAAACATGTAAAATAAAATAAAATAATATTTTATCAAAATGCCAACCCACAAAATCTAATCAATTTAAATTAGAGTTCAAATGAAATTATATCTCAAAGCTAAATCCAAAACAAAAAAAAAATTCTTCACTTGCATACAATAGGGTTCAAACTCAAGACAACGAAGAAACCAAATGTTTAACCATCGAACCAATAGGCTCATCATTGTCACAATCCAACAAGGAAATTAATTTAAGCCATAAGACCCAAGCCAAACCTAAGGCCAAAATTAATAGGAAAAAATTCCAAAACTTAGGAATTGAACTTGGCCCTTAAAGCATACCCCCAAGGCACTTAACCAACACATCAAACCAGATTATTAGGCAAGCAAACACATTTCCAAAATAAAAAAATTTGGGGCATACAATATTGATGTCTCAACGTCAAAGATAAAAGCTAAAACCAAGTTCTGGAGCAAAACTGCCTTCGATGTCGCGACATTGGACTGTAATGTTGCAACACTGTAGGCCTACGTTGCAATCAACCCCCTACACAGCAAAAAAACTCATGCACATTTTAATTACATTTTGGAGGGAAATTAGGTGTATTTTTCCTAGTCAAACTTTAAGGACTTCAAGGATAATTTAGGCACATTAATATTTCGAGTTTAGGCTATATAAAGGCCATTATAATTAGTTTAAAGACAAAATTTTAGGCTTTTGATTCTTGGGTTTTTCTTTCATTCTTAGTTTTTACATAGGTTATTTTATGTTCTTGTAATTAGAAGACCCTATTCTGAAGGGAGACTTCAGTGAGGGGAGATTTTTTTTGAAACCATGCTTTCATGTATAAATCCATGAGCATCTCTTTCCATTAATCTCTTCTTTATATTTCTTTCTTTAACATTGTTAGATGAATTTTTGTGTAAAGATTAGAATCAATTTGTTTTTTCTACATATTTTTCATGTTTCAATTAATTTAACTTAATCAATTGCTTGATGGATAGAATTTCTTAGCAGATCAGCTGTTTGAAAAAGTGATGCGATTTCCCGAGACTCAAAAAGTTCAGAAAATATCATGTAGGAAGGACTATCTTGAATAGGTTCAAAGGA
The DNA here is from genome assembly GCF_007990345.1 of Gossypium hirsutum. Taxonomy (NCBI): domain Eukaryota; kingdom Viridiplantae; phylum Streptophyta; class Magnoliopsida; order Malvales; family Malvaceae; genus Gossypium; species Gossypium hirsutum. The sequence goes on from NC_053424.1 coordinate 72,340,244, forward strand.
TGGTGGAAACATGGACCCGAAACACTTGAATGTTTTATGAAATCGAATTTATAGAGGAACCTGACCCTCATAAATTTTACAAACACTCGAATATTTGTTTGGTAGAAGTCACCACACCCTGGGATAGGTTACGGGATGATAAGACAAAAGGTGAACGTCACAAACTCATAAGAGTTTGATAAGTTCGGAAGTTCAGTTAAGAACTGAGAGAGAAACAATTCTCACAAAATAAGTTTTATATTAAAAAATACTTCTTCTTTACAATGACCAAACTTGAACTATTTATAGAGCACTAAGTGACTAATAAAATTCAACATCTAATGGTGTTCACACAAACCATAATCATGTTCATACTTGACATAAATATGTTCACACTAGTCATTAAAAATGGTTCTTGAACTTGGTGGATGGATGCATGGCCAAAATTAATGTTGTTAACCCCCTTGGACGTGCATGAACACTTAACCCTTAAGTAGGTGTTGATTCATCTTGAGTAATTAAAAGGCTTCTAAAATCCATGCACATCCATTAAGTTGAAAAGTTCCTCATGCAGTTCATTGAATGGCCAAAATTATGGACACATTTCCCTTGATTGTTCATCAATTCTTCCTCACTAAGCAAGCTAAAAACATGAACTTGGGACACCTTATGATGAGTCAAAAATGAATTAGCCTTGAACGCTTGAATGTTGATAATTCTAGATGGTTCTTTGATACATACATTGGACAATGAATGGTCATCCTAAGCCCATACGAATAGACACCTATACCACATATAAATAGTCATAAAATGCTTGAAAAATTCATTCCAATAGACGGCTAAGATAGTTAGCACAAAATTAGTCACTTGACTCTTGACTCACATGCATAGAAACATAGATATACTCTACCACAAATGCACATGCACATGTGACATACTTTTAGAAAAATGACTCAAAACGCATATATAACAAGACTATGATTAAAAGAATCATTAGAACATTACTTCACATGCATGTATTTATGAACATGTGACACAATCTCAAGCATAAACATAGAATAACATATCAAACACTTAAACATATAATACATGATAAAATCTATGGATAAAATAATGAAAAAAATAATAATATCTAGCACGCTAAATCAGCAGAACATGAAAATAACAAACAAAACATTCATTTGAAGAATTTCATTTTAGTTTTATGTCCCTCGTGCTTGGGCCAATCCCAAGTGTTTCTTATTAAGTCACATGATGTGATTGAAATCACATCAAAAAGGAAGAACATGAAATAAACCCTAGGCCAAACAACCCTAAGAAGTCATTTAGGTGAGAATTAACCCAAAATTGGTATGGCCTATCCGTGAGCACCTTAACCCGAAGCAGTCTGGACTGTGAGGTCGGAAGATAGGTAGTTCTTGCTAACTCATTATTCTAGTGGAAGATTAGAAGATCCTACTAGCGTATCGACTAGTTAATTAATTAGGTAAACAATTGGATCTACACTAAAAGGAACTAGCGTAGTCAAAACCAAGAATAGGAAAAGTCGATACAGGAACCCAGGAGTAGATTTAGGTTTAGTTAAATTTATTTAGTTTCTTATTATTATCATCTTACTTCTTAATTAACACTACTAATTTGTGACTCAAGTAGATTAATAATTATTTCCCGTAATTGGCTGAATAATAATTTTCCCCAAACTGTAATCCCTTGGGTACGACCCTCAGAATATTTACCAAGTGTTTTGTTGTAAACGAACTATATTACAACCTGACTCGTATACTTGCGAACACCTCCTTGAATCTATATATTAAGTTGCAACAATCACACTCTGGACATTTGTACTATCTTCTCTCAATAATCGTATTTAATTTTAAAATGTCATAGTGATTTCCTTTAAAAGAGACCATATGTTGTCTATAATTTTCCTTTTGAAGAGTTTGTCAAAATCATCTATCTTTTAGAAAAAAATTCAAGTATTTATAGTTTTCAGAAAACATAGTTTTTCAGTTAAAACATTATAATGGACATTTTATTCATTTAAAAACTCGTTCGTCATTTTGAAAATGTAGATATCATATAACTTGCAAACCATCAGTTTTGTGAGCAAGTAGTGTTGAGTTTTGAAAATAGAGTATCAAGTTGGAAAACATTGTCGTTGAGTTGGGTTAACCTTATTATGAAAAATTCATCATTTAATTATTATTTGATAAAAACCTCTTAAGTACTAGTTTTAAAATGTACGTCATGCAAAACCATCCAAAAAGCACAACAAACACAAAGTCCAAAAGAAATTCCGAATCTAAAACCAAATTCCAAAACAATTAAATGTATCCCAAAATAACAAATACCAAAAATTAGTTTTCTAAAAAAATACTAAGAGCACCTCCGTAGCCGAGCCCATCCTAACCTCGATTATTATCTGAAAAATCAGAATTTAAATGGGTGAGCTTAAAAAGCCTAGTGTGGGTTACGACTCATAATAGCAAAACTTAATACATAACAAAAATAGTGTAAACTGATCATAAAAATACAAAACGTTCAGTCGCAAAATCACATTTATTAAAATGCATAGTGATGATGTCAATGCAACACTTTTTTAGAAATCAATGTAGATTTTCATAAACAGATCCAACCCATCTCCGTTACACACCATAATGAGTTCCCCAGAACTCGTCCATCCAATAACACAGCAATAATGTGGACAAACCACCAGATAGTGCAGTCGAGCTGCCAGAAACAGAATATTATTGTCAAGCCACCAGGTAATTTATAGATATAATGCCAGATACAGATTATTGTGGTCAAGCTACCAAAAATTTGAAGTTATATTGCCAGATACTTCCTTCGTACATATTTTCCCAATCCCCATACATGTGATATGGCATACAGAACATATTTTCAGTAGGCTTGCTTAACATGCGAATTCAGCTCTCAATACGACTTATTATAGTGGCATGCTTAACATGCGAATCAGAATAAAAAATAATGGCCTACTCAACATGCGTGTCAAAGTCAGATTAATAGCAGACATAACATGCAAATCAGAATATCAAAATATCAACATGTTTAACATGCAAATTAAATCATCAATAATCCCATATGATGTTTTTTGTACATACAGATTCAAATTGCCATATATCACATATCATAAGTATTAAGAATAACTATTATCACATGTAACAGAAAAATCACCAAACCACATATCAACAACATAGATCTGCAGTTTCAGGAACAATTAATTGGAATCCTCTTTTATTAGATTGTATCAATCCTTATGAATACTTAACGTATTTGCCTAATTCCACAATTCAGAAACTTATTTAAACATCAATTAAATATTTCTCAAATATAAGTATTTTATATTGATTATTTATAATATTATTTTTTAAAATTAAATAGGTCCCCACAGTTGATTTCGCAACTCCGATAGCAACAACTCTATTTCCATTCTAGGGGAGGAGATTGAATCTAGAATACTTAAAATTAAACAAATTCCTTTTCACATCAGATTAAAGTTTTTTTAATGAATAACTCTCATTTTTTACAATTAAGTAGAATACTTACTAAATTGACTAACAAATGCACTCTTCCAACAGTGGGGTATGGATCCAGGATTTACTAATTTCACTTTAGGAAAGCACGATAAAATGAATTGTTAGTGTAACACCCCTAACCCGTATCCATCGCCAAAATAGGGTTACGAGGCATTACCGATGTAACACCCCTAACCCATACCCGTCGCCGGAATGGGGTTACGAGGCATTACCGATCATAAAACAATTCAGAACAGACTTTCATTTCAAAGTTAATCCTCTAGTAATATTTTTTTTAAAGCAACTAACGTGCTTCCATTCTATAATTCATATAATTACCAAGATTTTATTTAATCAATACAACAAAGAGTCATGAAAATCAGATTTTAACTTCATAACCAAGTATATGTCGTTCACATTCCAATCATACATGTATACTATAATAATTATGGCACTTAGGTAATTTAAATATAAAATATCTATTATCTTACTATTTTTTTTATACACAGACTAATTAGTAAGCAAACATACATCATTCCATCTTATAAAAATGATATATTCCATTATAGCATTTGTTTACCTAAATACAACACTTGTATATCATAAATACATGTAAGTAATAATCCACTTAGCATATGCCAAAATATATCATCAACTTAACTAATTGAACCACTCAAACAAATTATTCAAAATGTTCCATTAATGTTCATTGAAAACGATACATAATCATATTCAGCTCATGTCTATTTGGCAACCAAAATCTACTTATGCATATTAATCGATCTTCAGATAATTATCAAATCGATGTAATCAAACATATCATTATTTTATAACATAAGCATATCCCAATGTACTACAAATAAATGAAATTCATTTTACTAATTAATGCATTACATATTATAACTCAAACACAAACATCATTTACTCCATAACCGAAACACCTCATTTTATCAATATACATATATATCTTGAGTTAATAAATATGTCATACCATTTCTTCATGTACAAAAATTATATATATATGCAGGTGTCGAATCACCAAGTTGTCTATAACCCTTTCACATATTTTCACCATATCACTGAGAACGGAAGTACATTATACTAACTTCCAAATCAAATCATGCTACAATTTATACTTCACAAGAATAAATCAATAACCAACTATAAACATATATTCAAAGAATGAATTTTACATACCATGTAATAAACATATCAAATAAACTTATCTCATGTTTGGATATAATCAAACAACCTTTAAAACCAAATCACATTTAACACATTGACTAAATAGAACAATCAAATTCACATATACCTTTACCTATGTATACCATAGCTGAATCAGCCATATTTTCATCCACAATCATTAACCATTTCAAAGCATATAATACCTACCGCAAATACTATACATTCATAGCATGTAACATTATAACCATGATGTACATAATCCATAAGCAACCAAATTCAAACATAAAAGTTAAGCCATTTTTGCATGGCTTAGATTACACATAACCATAATTCAACATTTCAAAACATAATTCAGCCTATACATGCCATAGATTCAGAAATTCACTTATAAAGATACCGAAGACAGTCGATAGTGTGATAAGCTTCTCTGACGATTCCCGAGCTTGTAACTTGAATCCATAATCTATGAAACAAAGGTAAACATGAACACACACAGAGTAAGCTTTCATAGCTTAGTAAGTCATAAGCAAGTAAACATCTAAATGACATAATCAAATTATTTAAGCTAAACCAAATTTTACTATCATAATTACTTTAAACCTTAAGCTTACAATTTCATGTATTTTATATATACTTTCACATATAAACTATTCATGGCCGAATGTACATATACATATTTTGATTAACCATAATTTGATTTCCAAGCCAAAATATCTTTATCATAGCTAGTACATATACACTTATGTGCATATATTCATAAATCAAAAGATAACAATCACATACATATTTATATTATATGGCCGAATACACACATATATACATAAGCAAAATATCTTTCAATTTCAAATCTAAATATTATGTGAACACATATACATATACTCGTGCATCATATGCATATACGTAGCAAAGGCCGAATATACTTCACAAGGCACACATGTTCAGATTAGTAACTTACTTACCTGATTTCAAGTAGGCAACAAGCCTATTCATACCTGATCATTTTAGCTCATTTTGAACATTCAATCACAGCCTGTCGTTGCCTGATGAACCATTCAAAATTGGATAGGACACTTGGATAATCACACATATCGTACAATACCAACGTCCCAGACGTGGTCTTACATGTTATCACATATCGATGCCACTGTCCCAGATAGGGTCTTACTTGCACACATATATCGGAGTCACATATCGATGCCAACATATAAAACGTGGTCCTACTCGCACACATATATCGTTGCCATGGTCTTACTCGCACATCACATATTGGAATCCTATGTCATGGCATATGTATCCTAGTTATTCCTAAGGTTCATACGGGGTTTTCAGATGTCATAACTCGGTCGAAACGAATTCATAATCATGGTTGCCAAACTTGAACACATTCGGCTGTTAGGTATATATATTCACATATTTAATTTCAGCATGTATAATTTGCATTTAACTAAAATTAACAACATCTACTCGCTTATAAACTTACCTCAGACGATGTAAAACAGAACGAGACGACTAGTCGACGACTTTAGTTTTCTCCCGATCCAAATCTAATTTCTTTGGTTCTTAATCTAAACATATTCAAATTAAACTCGTTCAAACATATTTTCATTCAATTTAGTACAAAAACACATAAACAGGCAAATTACCATTTTACCCTAAACATATTACACTTTTTACAATTTAGTCCCTATTGTACAAAACACAAAATATGCAAAATGTCAATATACCCATGTTTGGCCGAATGTTCCTAGTGTCCATACAAGTCCATATATTTCATTTATTTCACATTTTAGTTCCTCAATTTATTATTTTTGCAATTTAGTCCTAGTTACCCAAAATCATCAAAAACTCCAATACAAAATATGTTAACCCAAAACATATCTTTCATATTTCAGCATCAAACAACAAAAATCACAAGCTTTCAACAATGGCATAACTCAAAATATTCACCCAAATAAAAAATTCAAGCATGGGTCTTGTAGATAACTTAGCAACGATCTCAAAAACATAAAAATTATAAAAAATCAGACTAGTTACATACCTTAATCAAGATCAACCATGGCCGAAATCTAAGCTTCCTTTTTCTTTTCTTTATGTTTTCATATTCGGTCACTAAGAAAGATAATGAACATGGTCTTTTAATTATGATATAATATATCATATATAAGTTATTAATTATTTTACAAATTTAACCTTTTAAAATTAATTAGAAAACTATATTTAACATGTCCAATATTGTCCACTTATAAAACAAATGGTATAATTGCATTATAAATAACCCACATTAAAAGAACAAAGCAATTAGACACTTCAACAATTAGCATTCAAATTTTGCATTTTACACGATTAGGTCCTTTTATTTAATCGAACACTCAAACAGCAAAATTAAATCACAAAAATTTCACACATAATAAACACAGAAAATAAATTTTAAATATTTTTCTAACTCAGATTCGTGGTCCCGAAACCACCGTTTTGACTAGGGTTTATATCAGGCTATTACAACCTACCAATAGACATCATTCACATACATAATGTATTCATTTATGCATTCATATATAAAATTCATTCACATTGTCGCTTATAAGGCTCTACGAGACCTTAAAACATGCTTAGAAAAGGTTCGAGACTAATCCGATAACATTTGCAAACTTTAGGAAACATAGAAAATTTTCAAACATTTCAGGGTCACACGCCTGTGTGAACAGGCCGTGTGCCTCACACGGTTACCAGACACGCCCATGTCATAGGCCGTTTGAAAATAAGGCATACATACTGACTTGTACCACACGACCGAGGACACGCCTATGTGCCAGGCCGTGTGTTATGTCTAGTCCGAGTCAAAACTGTAGGGTATACTAACCTTAATTCGAAGGGCACCCATCGTGTGTTGCACACGGCTGAGACACACACCCTATCTTTACCCGTGTAGACAAAAATAGGCCATTTGCAAGGCCAATTTGCCACCCTTTTCTCATTCTCACCTAACCATCAAATTGGTATCATTTCATCACAAATATGTGCAGCCAAAACATGCCAATTCACAACATTTCATGCTATTTCATAATCAACCATTTCACTACTTAAATTCTCAACCAAACTCATAACAATATACCAAAATCATTAATCTTGCATAACTTCTAAATGCATTTCATCATCACCTTATCACTTATTTCATGCCACAAAACTTACCATTTCAACATCACATAATCAAGTCACAACATGTCATCATTCCAATCTTAATACTCCAATTTACAACTAACCATAATAGCAACCACATACCAAACCAAAACAAGCCAACACATAAGACATTATATACATCTCATGTATCACATATTAAACCCATAATTCCACCCAACTTAAATAGCCTTACATAACATTCACAAGCCAAATCTCATTGCTAAAATCACCACTCAAAACATACCAAAATGACACTAACCTATACATGCCATATACCAAATATACAAAGCTCCAAAAGTACCAACGAGATGATCGATAGTGTGATGACATTTCCTGACGATCCTCGAGTCTGAGCTAGCTTTGTTAATCTATAAAGCATGGAAAGAATACACAAAGTAAGCTTTAAAAGCTTAGTAAGCCATATAGAAATAAAGCTATCACATGAACATTTGCATTTCAATTCAAATATGTTTAACATAGCCAATATCATTCAAATTCACAAACTTTTTTCATTGAACATATATTCAATGTCTTAATCAAGTTCATCAAATATTTCCCCTTTTCAATACTCGTATGAATTTCATACTTACCTAAGTCACTTAGCTCATTCACATATTCTTTCTCGACTTGACTTTGCCCGTTGAACCATACTCAAAAATGACATAAGCTCGTACAATGCCATATCCCAAATATGGTCTTACATGTTATCACATATCGATGCCACTATCCCAGACAGGGTCTTATACAAAATCGATTAACGATGCCAATGTCCCACACATGGTCTTACATGTAATTACATCTCGATAACCTAATGTCATGAAATTTGTATCCTATACTATTCTTAAGGTTCATACGGGACTTTTGGATATCTCAACTTTGTCGATTGTTGCTCGTATTACTCATTCAACATTCATGGCAATTCAATCATAATAAAAAATATATAATTCAATGTAAAGACATTTATTTGCATATAAAATTACCTCATAGTTGGAATAAACACACTGGATTGACTATACGTCAACTTTCAATTTTCCACGATCTAAATCCGATTTCATTCGTTCTTAATCTATATACATTCAAAATTAACCCTTTTATTCATCAAGACATTAAATTTCATCCACAAACACATATTTGAGATTTTTTTCACTTTAGCCCCTAAAGTTACATATTTATTGTAACACCCCAAACTTGGCTTAGAAGTTAGGCCCGAATCTGACATGTCACATTGATGTGTTTTTCGAAAACCATGTTTTCATTGAAAACCCTTCTTATTTGAAAACTTGAGTAAAATCCCAGTTACGTTAGTTTATTTTATAAAGTGGTACATTGAAAAGTTATTAATTTTATTCCAAAAATTTCTTTTAAGTTGCGAAAACTAATTTTAAAAGTAACTGATTTACGAAAACGTGATGTTAAAAACTAAGTTACGAAACCGTTCCGAGAATGTTGCGAAAACGTAGTGTTGTTTAAAAATAGTTATAAATCAAAGTAAATAAAACCCAAAGTTAAAATCCAGAAACTTTAAGAGGCCTTATTACAAAAGTTGAAAACCCAAAATGAAATCTAAAACATAAATAAAGTCCAAAGGCAGTCGTGTGGCCATTTTCGAGTCCTTCGCAGCATCGATCCTCCTAACGCTAGGGATTACCTGTACAATTAATAAACGGGGTGAGTTTATGAAAGCTCAATGTGTAATCCTCTTACTAGAGTAGCCGTCAGAATACAGAAACAAAAACCGGAACAATCTGGGCCAAAGCCTTTTTCATAGTAACTGTACAGTCCAGTTCAGAGCATATGTGGGCTGAAGCCCACTACAATATCATTTGGGTCACAGCCCATAACAGAATCAATTGGGCCTAGCCCAAACAAATAACAGAACAAGTGGGCCTAAGCCTAATATAGTGACAGATCTCTTAAACAGATATGCAACAGTATGAGGATACATCCCACCCCGATCTAGCCAACACAACACCGTACCAACCCTACACTTATGTGGGGATAAAATCGACCCACCCAGCCAGCACACCAATGTTAGCACCGGTTACATCACTAACCAAAATCGCAGCAAAGCTGCTAGTATATATGCGGCTCTAAGCCTTTAGTAGCGGTATTATAATTGGCACAAAGCCATCGATAATTGTATTATGTTTCGCACATAGCCATCAACGACGGTAATATAATCGACACACAGCGTTGGGTAAATATGATCGACACAGAGTCATCAATAAGTACGTTAGGCACATAGCCACGGGTAAATAAGTTTGGCACAAAGCCATAGTCAAGATGGCACAGAGCCATTTTTAGGTTGGCACAGAGCCATAATCAGATTACGCGACTTTAAGCCGTCTGTCGATCTACAGTCTTCTTGTACAACCCGTGCGACCTTAACAGATCAATACTGGGTCCACAGTCATCTCGTGTGACTCGTGGGACCCTATCAGAACAAAACTTCCTCCATATCAATGTCCCAACCCCATGCAATATGTCGTGTATGTCATGCCCAATCATCACATGTGTATGCAGAGTGGCCATACTCAGTAACAATCATTTAAACATATATTAAAAGCATATCAGTCATATAGCCACAGTCAAGTTAATTGAAACGCAGTCACACATTCACAATCAAATCAGTCATAGCCCAAGTCAGTCATTTACCTACAAGGGCAAAACAGTTATTTTACTCTTTAGGGCAAAACGAGCATTTTACCCTACAAGGGTATTTCAGTAATCCTACTCTACAGGGGTATTTTTGTAATCCTACCCCAAAGGGGTTTTTCGATAATCCTACCCCATAGAGGTATTCCGATAATTTCACAAATCGAGGGTATTTCGATAATTTCACAAATCAGGGATATTTCAATAACTTTACAAGTCAGGGGTATTTCGATAATTTTACAAATCAGGGGTATTTCAGTAATTTTACAAGTTTGGGGTATTTCGATAATTTTACAACTTGTGGGTATTTTAGTAATTTTACAAATCGGGGGTATTTCGGTAATTTTACAAATTAGGGGTATTTTAGTAATTTTACAAATCGAGGGTCTTAATGACCTAACCAAGGGTCCATTGTCGCCTTGAGCGACCTAAGTAACCTAAACAGACATAACCGTGCAAGTGGGCCTAAGGCCCATTACTCGACCCAAGTGGACTCACACGCTCGTGTGGCCCATTTAGTCCAAATTTAGATACGGTTATGTGTACACCATAGCCCGGTTCACTAATAGTCACTTACCGCAGATTTTATCCGTGTAGGCCCATGAGCCTATTGGGCCCAAACGGCCCATTTCGGCCCAAAACAACCTAAGTCATGTGCGCGACATGATAAGTCTATCTACTTCCTGCTTAATAGTGAAATTTACCCACGCAGGCCCACGGGCCCATGCGGCCTATTTAGCACAGAACTATTCACAGCTGTACGAGCGACGTAGCCCAATCCAAAACCTACCACAAAACATACATTTTATCCGTATGGGCCCACAAGCCCATTGGGCCTACACAGGCTATCCAACCCAACGTGGCCCAGAACGACCTATGCCATGTACGCGACATGACAAGCCCAACCATATTCCACCTAGCAGTTGATTTGACACAAGCGGGCCCACAAGCCTATTGGGCCTATTTGACCCATTTCGTGGCCCAAGTGGCCCACTACGGCCTAAGCCCACAAATTCGCTCATGGTGGCCTTCCTCTTCATACGCCCACGTTCAGTGAGCTCGGTTCATCACATGTACGATCACACGCTCGTATGGCATTATACGCCATATTTCTGGCTTTTCGACATTTTGCGATCTACAGTCATCGCAGAGTAAACATCACACACATTTCTGGCTTTTCAGCCGATTATCAGAACAAGGTATATGGTTACACACCTCTTCGTAATGTTGAGGGAACTGCTCACACCTAAAGCCTTGACCGGAAGGAGTGTGGCTAACTCCACCTAGATTGGTCAAAGTCGATCACAAGTACCCTGACACTTAACTGCACACATAAGAGATTAATAGATAGAACCTGTTAAGAAATAGCCTAAAACCCATAAAGATAATACTTAAATAACTAAGAGTAATTGGCCTATACTCAAACCAACAAGGTATCAGAATTACCTTAGCCCAATATTAAAAGACCGGGTTTTGATGCTTCGAGAATGTTCTGTGCCCTTCACTCCTCAGTAATACCGATTCATTAGAATGCTTGTAGGTCGAAATGTTTGATCGATAGAAAAGGGAAAATATAAGAATGAAGGCAGAGAAAGAGAGGTTCAATTCGACTCACATTAAGAAGAATAGGAAACATGGAGAAGAGAATAAAGAAAATCAATAGGAAGAAATTGGTTTAGGTAAAGGAAGAAAAAGAAGAAGAAGTGTATGAGAAGAAAGACAATTCAGCTAGGCAAGAATAAAGTAACGAGAGAAGCAATATTGAGAACAAGGAGGAAAGGAAATCGACACCTAATGACTTGTGTTTCAGCAAAATGACCAATGGAAATTTGAAGATTAGTAACCAGAGAAGGAGAAAAACCTGAATGGTCAAAATGCAAAACACATAATAACAAGAATGACAAAGCTCCAAAAGAAATGCTCCCGAAACAAGATGGAAAACTACTTGCCGAAGAATGCACCATAATCGACCCTTAGCCGAATTTTCCTAAACAAACTGCCCCAATCGGCTCCAACTTCTCCCATTTCAAAATCTTTCAAAAACTCCACCAATCCCTACACCGAATTTTCTCCTTGATTTACTCTAACTCCCATTCAAATTCAATTCAAATTCTTATGACCAATTCAACCACAGAGTTCTAGTCCAATTCCAACACCTCTCCAGCTCAAGCAGCAAAATAAATATACAATTGCACACGCCATACGTCGAACAAAGACTCCTTGCCATACATGTAGTGCCACCTTGCCACTAGATCCCTTCTCTCTTTGTGTCATAAAACAAAATAAGTCCTATAAGCTAACATCCAGGTTCACTTAAGAGCACAAAAATTAAAATTTTGTAAACACACAGACTTGAACCCAGGCTTTTCAAGCACCCCCAAATATGCCTAAATACTTAACCACTAGAGCTACACATAATTTGTGATATTCCTAGCACACCTAAACTTTTATGCGTTCCCACACACAAGGCCCATTCCTTCTAGGCCCAAATTCAGGGTGTTACAACTCTACCCCCTTAAAGAAATTTCGTCCTTGAAATTTCCAACTATCAGAATAGTCACACAACCTAGCCTACCACACTACGCTCTCGCTGTGCACTCTAATCCTAACAATACAAGCACGTACCAAACCATCTATCTATTAGAGTAGATAAATAAAAAATGCATACCATTTCCAGAACATACATAGAAAAATACAAACTCTAGTTTTACGTGTAGCAATATCGTCTAATATATAAGAAATCACAGTACTTCTATCTACTGCTTTTCAATAAAGCAAACAAAAGTTTCAAAAACTTACAGATTCGGTGTCGGAGACTCGGTGTGCCACACTTTCAAGAAAACATTCAGAAAAATATTTTGAATACACCAAATCTTTTCAAATCCTTTGAAATAATTCTTTCGGCAATTCAATTTTAAACCCCAATCCACAACTGAGTTTTGCAACCTGGCTTTGATACCACTAAATGCAACACCCCAAACCTGGCCTAAAAGTTAGGCCCGAATCTAACGTGTCACATTGAAGTGTTTTTCGAAAACCATGTTTTCATTGAAAACCCTTTTTATTTGAAAACTTGAGTAAAATCCCAGTTACGTTAGTTTATTTTATAAAGTGGTACATTGAAAATTTATTAATTCTATTCCTAAAATTTCTTTTAAGTTGCGAAAACTAATTTTAAAAGTAACTGATTTACGAAAACATGATGTTAAAAACTAAGTTACGAAACTGTTCTGAGAATGTTGCGGAAACGTGGTGTTGTTTAAAAACAATTATAAATCAAAGTAAATAAAACACAAAGTTAAAATCCAAAAACTTTAGGCCTTATTACAAAAGTTGAAAACCCAAAACAGAATCTAAAACATAAATAAAGTCCAAAGGCAGTCGTGTGGCCATCTTCAAGTCCCTCGCAACACCGATCCTCCTAATGCTGAGGATTACCTATACAGTTAATAAACGGGGGGAGTTTATGAAAACTAGTGTGTAATCCCTTTACTGGAGTAGCAGCTAGTATACAGAAATAGAAACAAAAATATTCTGGTCCAAAGCCCTTTTAGTAGTGACAGTACAGTCCAGTTCAAAGCATACGTGGGCCGAAGCCCACTACAATATCATTTGGGTCACAGCGTATAATAGAATCAATTGGGCCTAGCCCAAACAAATAATAGAACAAGTGGGCCTAAGCCCAATATAGTGACAGATCTCATAAACAGATATGCAACAGTATAAGGATACATCCCATCCCGATCAAGCCAACACACCACTCGTACCAACCCTACATTTACGTCAGGATAAAATCAACCCACCCAGCTAGCACATCATTGTTAGCACCGGATGTGGCACTAACTGAAATCGCAGTAAAGCTACTAGTATATATGCGGCTCTAAGCCTTCAGTAAAGGTATTATAATTGGCACAAAGCCATCGGTAATTTTATTATGTTTGGGACATAGCCATCAGTGACGGTAATATAATCGGCACACAACCTTGGGTAAATATGATCGACACAGAGTCATCAATAAGTACGTTACGCACATAGCCACGGGTAAATACATTTGGCATACAGCCATATTCAAGATGGCACGGAGCCATTTTAAGGTTGGCACAGAGCCATAATTAGATTACGTGACTTTTAGCCGTCCGCCGATCCATAGTTTTCTTGTACGACCCGTGCAACCTTAACAGATCAATAATGGGTCCACTGTCTTCTTGTACGACCCGTGCTACCCTATCAGAACAAAACTTCCTCCATATCAATGTCCCAACCCCATGCAATATGTCGTGTATGTCATGCTCAATCATCACACGTGTATGCAGAATGGCCATACTCAGTAAAAGTCATTTAAACATATATTAGAAGCATATCAGTCATACAACCACAGCCAAGTTAATTGAAACACAGTCATACATTCACAATCAAATCAGTCATAGCCCAAGTCAGTCATTTACCCACAAGGGCAAAATAGTCATTTTACTCTTTAGGGCAAAACAAGCATTTACCTTACAAGGGCAAAATATGCCTGTTTTGTTCAGTCCACATGCAAATAGACTCATTAAGCTTAAATTTCATAACTTATTCATTATTTATTTCCATTTATACTATTTTTAGTGATTTTTAAAATTCATGTCATTGCTGCAGTAATATTCTGTTTTAAGGCAAGTTTCATGTTTCCATGAATTTTTATGAACTAGATAACCTATTAAACTTCCATAATATCAAACATGATCTAAATTAGCCATCACCATGACTTATCAATATCAAACATTTTCTCAACCAAACATGGCCATATCAAAAAATTATTTACACAAAATAAGTATATTGCTATACATGCCATACTTAAGTTTTTCAAGCCATTTACCTAGATGAAAGTCCTTTGGATAGTGTGATCGAACCTTCGACCCGTCCCGATTCCCGAGCTGGCTTGTTCAAAACTACAGTAAATAAAGAGGAGGGAGTAAGCATAAATGCTTAGTAAGTTCATACGTAAATAACAAGTAACATAACAATACAAATATACCAAACAACTTTAGCATGGTACCACCAAAACATATATCATATCTTTAAACATCATTCATCATCTTACCACCTTATCATTATTGTATCTATTTTCAACCCGAGGGTTAAGAACATACCTGTCCAAAGTGTCCATTTCACAACACTTACCCAAAACGTCGCTTGCATCTTAAGTGTTCTTCCATTTCACTAGAAATTTCACCCGTTGAACACATCGGAATACAACTCGGATACACAGATAATTTGCACATAAGTGCCTCATATGTAATCAAGAAATCATGTAACCCGCCCCTAAGTGAACTCGGACTCAACTCAACGAGCTCGGGCGTTCGCATCCATAAATGAACTCGGACTCAACTCAACGAGTTCAGATGCCTAGTTACATTTCATGACCTCGGACTCAACTCTACGAGTTCGGACATTTGCATCCATAACTGAACTCGGACTCAACTCAACGAGTTCGGATGCTCAACCATCCTAGTGACATGTCACTTGTATCCTAATCTATTCCTAAGGTTCAAACGGGATTTTTTTTCCTCAATCTCACATTTGCCATCTTCCATGGAATATCGGAACCGATACTCGGTATCAATTCATATTTATCAAGTAGTAAACATAATTTGCATATTTCTCAACATTAAACACAAAGCATAATATTTCACGATTAAAAATCAGCATATCATATAATTAACATTAATAACTTAAAAATAACATTTATGCTACATTATTTACACATGAACTTACCTTGGTACCAAAATATAAAGATTTTGCAATTTAGTCCACAATCTTTTCTTTTCCTCGATCACGACTTGAATCTCGTTTTCCTTGATCTATAATACCAAATTAATCTTATTTAATACATACATTCATCAAAACAACATTTAATACGAACTTTGGTAAAATTACACTTTTTCCCCTAAACTTTTGCATAATTACACTTTTGCCCCTAGGCTCGGGAATTAAACTTTATTCCTTATTCTTATGTTTTGTAACATGCTGATCACTTTTCCCTTCTATGGCAACATCAAATTCTCTCTCTAAAATATACTTGTGACTATTAGGTATTTTTGCCGATTAAGCCCTTTTACTTGTTTTCACTCAAAACCGAGTAGAACAAGTTGTCTAACATAATTTAAAACCTTATATTCTATCATAAAACATCAAAATACACAAATTTCACCTATGGGTATTTTTCCAAATATAAACCCTAGGTTGAATTATTGCTAACATAAGCTTAATCGAGCTACCGGGATTCTGAAAACGTAAAGAACATTAAGAACGGGGCTTGGAATCACTTACTATGGAGCTTGGAAGCTTGAAACAAACCCTAGCTATGGAGAACCCTTGAAATTTCGGCCTAATGAAGAAGATGGACAAAAATTGGCTTTTAATTTTGTTTTTAATTCATTTTAATAACTAAATGACCAAAATACCCTTACTACTAAACTTTCCAAAAATTCCTTCCATGTCCTAATTTTGTCCATGAACTTAAAATTGGTCAAATTTCTATTTAAGACCTCCTCATTAATATTCCAAAACAATTTCAGACTAAAAACTTCTAGAATGCAAGTTTTGCAACTTATTCGATTTAGTCCCTACTTTCAATTTAAGCACTTTAGGCATAGAATTTCATCACGAAATTTTCACACAATCATACAATCATAATATAAACATAAAAATCATTGTAAAATAATTATTTCTATCTCGTATTTGTGGTCACGAAACCACTATTCTGATTAAGCCCTAATTCAGGATATTACAACTCTCCCCCCTTTTAAGGATTTTTGTCCTCGAAAATCTTACCGGTAAACAGGTGTGGGTATTGGTTTCTCATAGTTTCTTCAGGTTCCCATGTAGTCTCTTCTACCCCATGCTTTTGCCACAACACTTTCACAAGTGCAACACTTTCATTTTTTAGTTGTTTGACTTCTCGAGCTAAAATCTTAATCGGTTCTTCTTCATAAGTCATATCCGGTAGCAGTTCAATTTCTGTCGGTGAAATTATATGTGAAGGATCCGAATGATACCGGTGTAACATAGATACGTGAAACACATCATGAATCTTTTGTAATTCGGGTGGTAACGCTAGCCGATATGCTACCGGTCCAACTTTTTCAATTATTTCATATGGTCCAATAAAACGCGGACTTAACTTGCCCTTTTGTCCAAATCTAAGAACTTTCTTCCATGGAGACACTTTCAAAAATACCTTATCACCAACTTGAAACTCCATTTCTTTTTGTTTCAAATCCGCATAAGATTTCTGTCTATCTGAAGCAGCTTTCAAACAATCTCGAATCACTTTCACCTTTTCTTCGGTTTCTTTTATTAAATCAATTCCATAAATCTGATTTTCCTTGAGTTCAGTCCAATACAATGGCGTCTGACATTTACGACCATATAATGCTTCATAAGGTGCCATCTTCAAACTTGTCTGATAACTATTATTATAGGCAAATTCTACCAATGGTAAGTACCTTCCCCAACTACCTTGAAATTCCAATACGCAACATCTGAGCATGTCTTCAAGAATCTGAATTACTCTCTCTGATTGTCCATCAGTTTGTGGATGAAAGGCAGTGTTGAAATTTAACTTTGTACCTAATGCTTCTTGCAACTTTTTCCAAAATCGTGAGGTAAACCTCGGATCTCTATCCGAAATGATTGACAAAGGTATCCCATGAAGTCTAACAATCTCTCGGATATACAATTTAGCTAACTTATTAAGAGAATAATTTGTACGTACCAGAATAAAATGAGCCGATTTAGTCAGTCTGTCAACTATTGCCCAGATGGCATTTTTCTTCCCTGGAGTTAACGGCAACCCTGATATAAAATCCATTGTAATCCGATCCCATTTCCATTCAGGAACCATAATAGGCTGGAGTAATCCCGAAGGTACTTGGTGTTCAGCTTTCACTTGTTGGCAAACTAAGCACTTTGATACAAACTCGGAAATATCTCTTTTCATTCCACTCCACCAGTACATTTTCTTCAAGTCATTATACATCTTCGTACTGCCCGGATGAACCGCTAAACAACCATTATGTGCTTCATGCAAAATCTTTTGAATCAACTCATCATTTTTTGGTACACAAATTCGATTTTTAAACATCAAACAACCATCAGAACCGATTCTGAAATCTGATCCCGTATCAGCTTCACACTGTTTTCTTTTGGCTAGCAAATCTTGATCATTTTTTGAGCTTCAGAAATCTCTTGTAAAAACATCAGTCTTGCTCTTAACTCTGCTAGAATCGAACCGTCATCTGAAATTTTCAACTGAGCGTTCATAACTCTCAAAGCAAACAACAACTTTCTGCTTAAAGCATCGGCAACCACATTCGCTTTTCCCGGATGATAATCAATAACAAGCTCGTAATCTTTCAATAACTCTAACCATCTTCGCTGTCTTAAATTCAAGTCTTTTTGTGACATCAAGTATTTAAGACTTTTGTGATCGGTATATACTCGGCACTTTTCACCATACAAATAATGTCGCCAAATCTTCAAAGCAAATACCACCGCAGCCAATTCCAAATCGTGAGTAGGATAATTCCTCTCATGAGGTTTTAACTGCCTCGAAGCATAAGCCACCACTTTTCCTTCTTGCATGAGGACACACCCCAAACCATTTAGAGAAGCATCACTATACACCACAAATTCTTTACCTGATTCGGGTTGTATCAACACTGGTGCTTCAGTTAATAACTTTTTCAATTCTTCGAAACTCTGTTGACATTCTTCCGTCCATTCAAATTTAACATCCTTTCAGAGTAGTCTAGTCATAGGAGTAGCAATTATAGAAAATCCATTTACGAACCGCCGATAATACCCAGCTAGCCCCAAGAAACTTCTAACTTCAGTTACATTTTTCGGTGGTTTCCAATCAACAATGGCTGAAATTTTACTAGGATCAACCTGTATACCATCACCTGAAACAATATGACCCAAAAATCCAACTTCCCGGAGCCAAAATTCACTTTTACTAAACTTAGCATACAGCTGCTTATCTCTCAAAGTTTGCAAAACTATCCCCAAATGCTCAGCATGCTCTGTCCCATCTTTTGAATAAATTAAAATATCATCTATAAACACCACAACAAATCTGTCCAAGTATGGCCGAAATATGCGATTCATTAAATCCATAAACACAGCAGGAGCATTTGTTAACCCGAATGGCATAACTAAAAATTCATAATGACCGTACCTTGTTCTAAAAGCAGATTTAGGCACATCTGACTCTTTTACTCGCAGCTGATAATACCTAGATCTCAAGTCAATCTTTGAAAACCATGTCGCTCCTTTTAGCTGATCAAACAAATCATCAATTCTCAGCAACGGATACTTGTGTTTGATTGTCACCTTGTTTAACTACCGATAATCAACACATAATCTCATAGAACCATCCTTCTTTTTCACAAATAACACGGGAGCACCCCAAGGTGAAAAACTCGGTCTCACAAAGCCTTTATCAGTCAACTCTTGCAACTGCGACTTTAATTCTTTCAACTCTGTTGGTGCCATTCTATATGGAGCAATCGAGATCGGAGCTGTTCCCGGTATTAAATCAATACCAAATTCTACTTCCCTGACTGGAGGCAAACCCGGTAATTCTTCTAGAAATACATCCACAAATTCACACACAACCGGCACTGATTCAACTTTCTTTTCAACTTCTTTTGTATTAATTACATACGCCAAATAAGCTTCATAACCCTTTCTCAAATATCTCTGAGCCGACATCGAAGAAATCATACTAGATAATGCCTCTGATTTGTCTGGCTCAACCCGCAGAATTTCACCACTTTCATACTTTAATTCTATAACCTTTTCTTTGCAATTTATTATAGCATCATGCAATGTCAACCAATCCATACCCAAAATAACATCAAATTCATCAAACGGCAACAACATCAAGTCGGCCGGAAAGTAATGACCCTGAATCATTAAAGGGCATTTCTTGCATACTTTATCAACTATCATGTATTTGTCTAACGGGTTCGACACTCTAATCATAAATTCTGTGTTCTCAACAGGTATATTCATACTAGACACCAGTTTAATGCATACGTATGAATGAGTAGAACCAGGATCAATCAAAGCAATAACATTAATATCATAAAGAGAAAATATACCGGTAATCACATCGGGTGAGGAAGCATCTTCACGCACTTTAATAGCATAAGTTCTAGCCGGAGCTCTTCCCTCAGATCTAACTGCTGCATCTCTGGCTACATTCTTACTGCTTGTTTCACTTCCAGCTTTTCTCGGATACCTTCCCTTCGAGTCTGTACCACTAGATTTTACACTCTGAAATTTTTCTTTCTCAGCTCTCTCTGGGTAGTCTCTAATAAAATGATCCGGAGAACCACATCGAAAACATTCATTTGCTCTGCACGGACCAAAATGATTTCTACCACACCGCTGGCACTCAGGTTTAACAAATCTCGTATTTCCCACACTAGCCGCAGAAGTAGTTTGAGATTTAGGACCCACATTTCGCTTCTTAAAATTTCCATATGATTGCCCAGCTGAAACTTGGGAACGAGGATTCATATTTCTTGACTTTCTAGTTTGCTGTGAAGGTGCATTACTCATTGGTCTTTTCTTCCAATTTTGTGTTTCAGATTCTACCTTTTTCTTTTCCTTCAATAATTCTTCAGCCTTGCAAGCTCGATCGACAAGTACCACCATTTCTTTTAGTTCAAGGATCCCAACAAATACCTTAATGTCTTCGTTAAGCCCGTCTTCAAATTGTCGGCACATCTTGGCTTCTGTAGGAACATATTCCCTAGCATACTTACTTAATCGAACAAACTCTCTTTCATATTCTGAGACTGTCATATTACCTTGTTTCAGCTCAAGAAACTCTTTACATTTCTGATCAATAAATCTTTCACTAATATATTTCTTCCGAAACTCTTCTTGAAGAATTCCCAGGTTACCCTCTCTTTCGGTACCACCGAAATCAAAGTCTTCCACCAATTATAGGCTGAATCTCTCAACAAAGATGTAGCACATTTCAAACATTCTTCAGGTGTACAAGATAATTCATCAAATACCCGGATAGAATTTTCAAGCTAGAACTCTGCTTTCTTTGCATCATCATCAATATTTGCTCTAAATTCTTCAGCCCCTTGTTTACGAATTCTGTCAACGGGGGTTCTGTGAAATTTTATCATATCCACTCCCTGAGGCATCGGAGGCATAGGTTGAGGAATTAGGGGAGGTGGGTGAGGTCGTACATTTGGGTTCGTACGAACGAACTCAGTGTACCATGCACTCATCATTTGGAGAAAGGCTTCCCGATCCCTTTCTCCTCCTCCCTGACCAACAGTAGGAGGTGGGTTTTTAGTCGGCGCTGCCCCTTCAGCCGGAGCTGGCGCATTACTCTCTACTTCATCTGCCATAGCTGGATCGGGATCCATTTACTATATAAAAATCATTTAAAAAGGTCAGAAGTCGTCACACTATCACAATTCATACATATGGCATGTATAGCAAAAATCCGTACATACAACACGTATTCCGAGAACCGACTAAACCTGCTCTGATACCACTAAATGTAACGCCCCCACGCCCAAAACCATCACCGGAGTCGAGCTTGAGGGGTTACCGAACATAATTTATCAAATTAAGAACTTCAAATCATTTGTTTCTACATTCATAGCTTTCTAACTACCCGCGTCACAGTTACAAGAAAAATCATATCTCGAGTTACGAAACTCAAAATCAAGATCCGTAAATTTTCCATAAATCTAGACTCATATATCTATTTACTAATTTGTTTCTATAATTTTTGGTTGAGCCGATTAGTACAGTTTATTAGTTAAAGTCTCCCTTGTTTCAGGGTTCGACTGCTCTGACATCTGTGTATTACGACTCAGATATCTCTCTATACAGAATTTCAATGACTACGAGGTTTCTTTTAATTAAAACTAGACTCAATAATGAATCTTTAAATATAAATAAAAACTTCTAATTATTTTTTTAAAATTTATTATGAATTTTTAAAGTCAGAACAGGGGATCCAGAAATCACTCTGGCCCTGTTTCACAAAAGTTTAAATATCTCATAAAATATAATTTATATGCCTGTTTTGTTCAATCCACATGAAAATAGACTCATTAAGCTTAAATTTCATAACTTATTCATTATTTATTTCCATTTATACTATTTTTAGTGATTTTTAAAATTCATGTCTTTGCTGCAGCAATATTCTGTTTTAAGGCAAGTTTCATATTTCCATGAATTTTTATGAACTAGATAACCTATTAAACTTCCATAATATCAAACATGATCTAAATTAGACATCACCATGACTTATCAATATCAAACATTTTCTCAACCAAACATGCGCATATCATAAAATTATTTACACAAAATAAGTATATTGCTATACATGCCATACTTAAGTTTTTCAAGCCATTTACCCAGATGAAAGTCCTTTGGATAGTGTGATCGAACCTTCGACCCGTCCCGATTCCCGAGCTGGCTTGTTCAAAACTACAGTAAATAAAGAGGAGGGAGTAAGCATAAGTGCTTAGTAAGTTCATATGTAAATAACAAGTAACATAACAATACAAATATACCAAACAACTTTAGCATGGTACCACCAAAACATATATCATATCTTTAAACATCATTCATCATCTTACCACCTTATCGTTGTTGTATCTATTTTCAACCCGAGGATTAAGAACATACCTGTCCAAAGTGTCCATTTCACAACACTTACCCAAAACGTCGCTTGCATCTTAAGTGTTCTTCCATTTCACTAGAAATTTCACCCGTTGAACACATCGGAATACAACTCGGATACACAGATAATTTGCACATAAGTGCCTCATATGTAATCAAGAAATCATGTAACCCGCCCCTAAGTGAACTCGGACTCAACTCAACGAGCTCGGGCGTTCGCATCCATAAATGAACTCGGACTCAACTCAACGAGTTCGGATGCCTAGTTACATTTCACGAACTCGGACTCAACTCAACGAGTTCGGACATTTGCATCCATAATTGAACTCGGACTCAACTCAACGAGTTCGGATGCTCAACCATCCTAGTGACATGTCACTTGTATCCTAATCTATTCCTAAGGTTCAAACGGGATTTTTTTTTTCCTCGATCTCACATTTGCCGTCTTCCATGGAATATCGAAACCGATACTCGATAGCAATTCATATTTATCAAGTAGTAAACATAATTTGCTTATTACTCAACATTAAACACAAAGCATAATATTTCACGATTAAAAATCAGCATATCATATAATTAACATTAATAACTTAAAAATAACAGTTATGCTACATTATTTACACATGAACTTACCTTGGTACCAAAATATAAAGATTTTGCAATTTAGTCCACAATCTTTTCTTTTCCTCGATCACGACTTGAATCTCGTTTTCCTTGATCTATAATACCAAATTAATCTTATTTAATACATACATTCATCAAAACAGCATTTAATACAAACTTTGGAAAAATTACACTTTTGCCCCTAAACTTTTACATAATTACACTGTTGCCCCTAGGCTCGGGAATTAAACTTTATTCCTTATTCTTATGTTTAATAACATGCTGATCACTTTTCCCTTCTATGGCAACATCAAATTCTCTCTCTAACATATACTTGTGACTATTAGGTATTTTTGCCGATTAAGCCCTTTTACTCGTTTTCACTCAAAACCGAGTAGCACAAGTTGTCTAACATAATTTAAAACCTCATATTCTATCATAAAACATCAAAATACACAAATTTCACCTATGGGTATTTTTCCAAATATAAACCCTAGGTTGAATTATTGCTAACATAAGCTTAATTGAGCTACCGGGATTCCAAAAACGTAAAGAACATTAAAAACGGGGCTTGGAATCACTTACTATGGAGCTTGGAAGCTTGAAACAAACCTTAGCTATGGAGAACCCTTGAAATTTCGGCCTAATGAAGAAGATGGACAAAAATTGGCTTTTAATTTTGTTTTTAATTCATTTTAATAACTAAATGACCAAAATACCCTTACTACTAAACTTTCCAAAAATTTCTTCCATGTCCTAATTTTGTCCATGAACTTAAAATTGGTGAAATTGCTATTTAAGACCTCCTCATTAATATTCCAAAACAATTTCATACTAAAAACTTCTAGAATGCAAGTTTTGCAACTTATTCGATTTAGTCCCTACTTTCAATTTAAGCACTTTAGGCATAGAATTTCATCAGAAATCACACAATCATACAATCATATCATAAACATCAAAATCATTGTAAAATAATTATCTCTATCTCGGATTTGTGGTCATGAAACCACTATTCCGATTAAGCCCTAATTCAGGATATTACAGATAATCCTACCGTACAGAGGTACTTCAGTAATCCTACCCCACAGGGGTATTTCGATAATTCTACCCCCGGTATTTTAGTAATTTCACAAATCGAGGGTATTTCAATAATTTCACAAATCAAGAGTATTTCAATAATTTTACAAGTTAGGGGTATTTCGATAATTTTACAACTCGGGGGTATTTCGATAATTTTACAACTCGTGAGTATTTCAGTAATATTACTAATCAGGGGTATTTCAGTAATTTTACAAATCAAGAGTATTTTAGTAATTTTACATGTCAGGGGTCTTAATGACCCAACCGAGGGTCCATTGTTGCCTCAAGCGACCTAAGTAACCTAAACAGACATAACGGTGCAAGTGGGCCTAACGCCCATTACTCGACCTAAGTGGACCCACGTGCTCGTGTGACCCATTTAGCTCAAATTTAGATATGGCTATGTGTACACCATAGCTCGGTTCATTAATAGTCACTTACCGCAAATTTTATCTGTGTGGGCCCACGAGCCCATTGGGCCCATTTCAGCCTATCGAGGCCCAAAACAACCTAAGTCATGTGCGTGACATGACAAGTTTATCTACTTCCCGCTTAACAACAAAATTTACCCACGCCCATATGGCCCATTTAACCCAGAACTATTCACGACTGTACGAACGACGTAGCCTAGTCCAAAACTCACCACATAACATACATTTTATCCATGTGGGCCCATAACCCATTGGGCCCACACAGCCCAGTCTAGCCCAACGTGGCCCAGAAAGACCTAAGTCATGTGCGCGACATGACAAGTCTATCTACTTCCCGCTTAACAGTAAAAATTACCCACGCGTGCCCATG
Organism: Gossypium hirsutum; assembly: GCF_007990345.1. NCBI lineage: Eukaryota > Viridiplantae > Streptophyta > Magnoliopsida > Malvales > Malvaceae > Gossypium > Gossypium hirsutum. The sequence goes on from NC_053424.1 coordinate 72,365,974, forward strand.
GGCCCATTAGGCCCATACGGCCCATTTAACCTAAAACTATTCACGGTTGTACGAACGACGTAGCCTAGTCCAAAACTTACCACATAACATACATTTTATCCATGTGGGCCCACAAGCCCATTGGGCCCACACAGCCTAGTCCAGCCAAATGTGGCCCAGAACGACCTATGCCATGTACGCGACATGACAAAGCCCAACCATATTCCACCTAGCAGCTGATTTGACACAAGCGGGCCTACGGGCCTATCAGGCCTATTCGGCCCATTTCATGGCCCAAGTAGCCCACTACGGCCTAAGCCCACAAATTTGCTCATGGTGGCCTTCCTCGTCGTACGTCCACGTTCCGTGGGTTCACCACACGCATGATCACCCGCTCGTGTGGCATCATACGCCATATTTTTGGTTTTTCGGCATTTTGCCGATCTACAGCCATAGCAGAGTAAACATCACACACATTTTTTGCTTTTCAGCCAATTATCAAAACAAGGCATACTGTTGCACACCTCTTCGTGAAATTGAGGGAATTGCTTACACCTAAAGCCTGGATCGGAAAGAGTGTGGCTAACTACACCCAGATTGGTTAAAGCAAATCACACGTACCCTGACACTTAACTGCACACATAAGAGATTAATAGATAGAACCCGCTAAAAAATAGCCTGAAACCCATAAAGATAATACTTAAAGAACTAAGAGTAATCGGCCTATACCCAAACCAACAAGGTATCGGAATTACCTTAACCCAATATTGGAAGACCGATTTTCGATGCTTCGAGAACTTTTTGTGCCCTTCACTCCTCAGTAATATTGATTCGTCAGAGCGCTCGTAAGTCGAAATGTTTGATCGATAGAAAACGGAAAAAAAATAAAGTCAGAGAAAGAGAGGTTGAATTCAGCTCTCATTAAAAAGAATAGGAAACATGGAGAAGAGAATAAAGAAAACCAATAGGAAGAAATTGATGTAGGTAAAGGAAGAAAAAGAAGAGGAAGTGCGCGAAAAGAAAGACAATTCGGCTAGGCAAGAATAAAGTAACGAGAGAAGCAATATTGAGAACATGGAGGAAAGGAAATTGGCACCTAATAAGTTGGGTTTCGGCAAACTGACAAATGGAAATTTGAAGATTAGTAACCAGAAAATGAGAAAGACCCGAATGGTGAAAACGCAAAACACACAATAACCAGAATGACAAAACTTCAAAAGAAATTCTCCCGAAACAAGATGGAAAACTTCTTGCCGAAAAATGCACTATAATGGAACCTTAGCCGAATTTGCCTAAACAAACTCCACCAATCCCTCAACTAAATTTTCTCATTGATTTACTCCAACTCCCTATTCAAATTCAATTCAAATTCTTATGACCAATTCAACCACAGAGATCCAGTCCAGTTCCAACACCTCCCTAGCTCAAGCAGTAAAATAAACATACAATTGCGCACGCCATGCCTTGAACCTCAAACCCCTTACCACACATGTAGTGCCATCTTGCAACTAGATCCCTTCTCTCTTTGTGTCATAAAACAAACGCTAATTATTATAAGTCCTATAAGCTAACAACCAGGTTCACTTAAGAGCCCAAAAATTAAAATTTTGCAAACACCCAGACTTGAACCCAGGCTTCTCAAGCAGCCCCAAATATGCCCAAATACTTAGCCACTAAAGCTACACATAATTTTTGATATTTCTCGCGCACCTAAACTTTTATGCGTTCCCAAACTCAAGGCCCATTTCTTCTAGGCCCAAATTCAAGGTGTTACATTTATTCAGTTTAGTCCATATTTCATAAATACACAAATTACACAATTTCTTTCTAATTTCATGCTAGCCGGATTTCATATAGTTTCATATCAGCCCATATTTTCATTTATTTCACGGATTTGACCACGTAGTTTACATTTTTCACAAATTAGTCCCTTTTATGCAATTTCGTTAAAAATCACTTTACAAAACTTCAATATCTATTATCAAGCTTTCAAAATTCATCAACAATCATTCAAAAGCTCAAGGATTCATCAATGGAAACTCACAAATTTGCCAAAAACTTCAGAAATTAGGGTACGGGCTAGCTAGATTACTAAGCAACGATCACAAAAATATAGAAATCATCAAAAACGGAAAAAAAATGGACCTTCAATTGAGCTTCAATATGGCCGAACCCTAAAACATCATATTTGGCTTCTTTTCTTTTGATTTTTGGTTAATGATGAATGAAAATAAGATGAATTTTGGCTTTTGTTTTATTTTAATTATCATTAATACCTAGTTTAACATTTTACCCTTAATGAAACCTTTATAAGATCATTTAATACATGCCCATTTATGTCCCTTCCCACTATAAATGGTTCAACTACAACATAAGGACCTCACATTTAATAAGCCATATCAAATAAACACATTTATAAAATAGAATGCAACTTTTGCATTTTACGCGATTAAGTCCTTTTTTTCAAATTAACTAATTAAATGATAAAATTATAACACGAAACTTTCACACAAATAGAATCACATACTATAAACACCAAAAATAATATTAAAATAATTTTACAACTTCAAATTTGTGGTTCCAAAACCACTGTTCTGATTTAGCTAAAACTGGGCTATTACAACTTTCCCCCTTAGTGATTTTCGTCCCCGAATATCTTACTAGCGAATCGGTTTGGATATTGCTTTCTCATAGCATCCTCGGGATCCCATGTAGCTTCTTCTACCCTGTGTCAATGCCATAGCACTTTTACTAATGCTATTCTTTTAATTCTCTGCTCTTTTATTTCACAACCTAAAATTTGGATCGATTCTTCATTGTGCGATAAATCTGACTAAATCTCAACTTCGTTCAGGGAAATAAAATGCGAAGGATCAGATCTTTACCTTCCTAGCATTGATACATGAAACACATCATGAATCTTTTATAACTCAGACGACAATGCTAGCCGATAAGCCACTAGCCCAACTCACTCGATAATCTCATACGGCCAGATGAATCTCGGACTCAATTTGCCTTTACGACCGAATCGAAGTATTTTCTTCCACGGAGATACTTTCAAAAACACTTTATCCCCGATCTGAAATTCAATATCTTTCTGTTTCAAGTCTACATCTGATTTTTGACAATCTGACGTTGCTTTCAAACTATAATGGATCACTTTCACTTTTTCTTCGGTTTCTCTAATCAAATCAACCCTGTGAATCTTATTTTCGCTAAGCTCAATCCAATACAATGATGTTCGACACTTTTGACCATATAAAGCATCGTACGGTGCCATTCTAGTACTCGATTGGAAGCTATTGTTATACGCAAATTCAATCAACAACAAATATTTTTCCTACGTACCTTAAAACTCAAGAATGGAACAACATAACATATCCTCGAGTATCTGAATAGCTCGATTGGATTGACCATCTGTCTGCAACATAACAGACTCAAACGTTTTTCGATGGCTCGAGCTAGCTTTCCTGTGCGAAGTTCGGATCTCGCTCTACATTGTCAAACATTTTAAACTCTTGTAATCATCAAATATGTCACATAATTTTTTTCATATAGCTTTAATTATATGGAATCACAAGATATCTCTGTACACTCTATTATTAAAACACATTTCAAACCATTCATTGACGCATGACTAAAAATCATAAACTTTTTCTTCAACTTAGACTGAATCAGTACTGATGTTTCGGTTGACAATATCTCCGTGCAAAAAAGGAAAACTTCAACAATCGAAGTAACTTGAATTTATCACAATATTTCTCAGTTAGAGTTGTTCCGATAGATATAATTCTGTATCAAGTCTTCAAGAATACGAATTCTTATTCGAGATCATCCCCTAATTCACACGTGTACGTTTAAAGTTTATTTCCAATCCAGTGGGTAGATTCAAACACATATAACCCAATTAACTTTTCAATCAAATAATTCAGATTAGACTAAACTACTGAATCAGTCTTTTCGAAGAAATATTTTCTTCTTGTTAAAAGGATAGCCCCAAACATATCATTTTATAGATTTGATCTTGATCTTCTATCGTTTTCACTTTTACCAATGTCGAACCTTTCACAAGAACTAGAAAAGAGTTTATAATAAATTGTCTCATAAATTAATCATTGAAGCTCTGAATTATACTGTAGTCACCTTTATCAGATAGAAATCATAAGGCCTTAATAAGAATGATGTCTCAACCCTATAAACAGATATTATCCCGGCAGTCAGTAAAGCATTTGAATACAAAAGAAAAATCAAATATGCTTTAAATAGCAACCAATGCAGAAACACAACTTCTATAACTCTGATAACGGTACTATAGTACTCTCATATTTCAAAACAGAAATTATAATTATAATAGATATAGCCATTTCCGTCGAATGGATATCTCTTACAAATAATCACATAGAATCATAAGAAAACCAGGATAGCGAAATTTCAACGTATAAAGCTACACAAGATTTCTGAGAATTATAACCCATAAAGAATGATAACAATTCCAATGATATCCCAAAAAATTTCTAGAAAGAACAACATCATTTATAAATATTGAAATCCATAATAACAGACGCAATATAATCTTCACGTATATTCAACAGAACCATAGTCAGTAGAAATAGAATATTAGCATCATACAAATTTTACCGTCGACTTTCATATCCACACTATGGAATAATTTATCAGAGAAAGACATAGCAATGTCGAACGTAACCTAAACAAACCAACGATACTTTCATCTATTAGTATGTTTAACTAATGTTCTAATACGATAAGAATTCCTTCTGAAGTTAAACAATCACATATATTTCTGACGACAAATGTACACATAGAATGCCCAGAAGAAGTCATAGTAACTGCCCGACTGTAACTACTGGACTCAACTATCAATACAACTCAACCATTATTCAACTAACTAATTCTATCATCATTAAGTTCATATTATCCTATCATTAAAAAAAATCAATTCAAAACAACTTTTAGTTAATGCCTTTCTTTAGATATCATACCTGAATAGGTCATTTAATCAGAGTTAACTTTTTCTGTAACAGTGACTTTGCATAATCTGAATAGTCTTTAGAACTATCCAATATCTCTTTTAATATTGTCTTCATTTTCTGATACATTTATTTTTCTGACCACATTATTAATATTTCGAACACGGACTTCTGTAACTCCACACTCGTGAGCTTATTCAACCCAAATCTTACAGATTTCATTGTAACATTTTATGGATAAATGGGTGAGGGTAGTAAACCTCAAATTTAACTCACACATAAATGCACATAACACATACTATCACAAATAGCTAGTTCATTTCTAATTTCACATTCTCAAAAAATTTAACTTGCTTTTAATCACTTTTGTTCTTAACACATAGTTCATATGCCAATTCAAAAGAATTTCATATAGCAATCATAACCCAAATGTCGTAACTCATATACTTATATCATTACAACATTTATCAACAGCAAAATATCTTTTATTCTTATTCATACCTTTATGAGTTTGAACTCACCATCAACACAGTTCCATTCAAACATTTGAGTACACATTCTGTACTATCAGAGTTAGCTCGATTGGAAAGCTTATTTGTCTCATCAAAATAATTTTCATCAGAGTTGGGAGATATGACACTATCGCAGATTAAATGTGGCATATATAGCTAGACTCACAAACACTATGTTAGTCCTAGAATCGACTAAACCATAGCTTTGATACCAAACAAATGTAACACCCCTAACCTGTATCTGTCACGAGACTAGGGTTAAGAGGCATTACTGGACATATCAAAAGATAGTTCAGAACTGACATTCTTTACAATTCATGCACCCAGTAATGTATTCTGCTTTATAAATTTTTTCTGAAATAAATTAATAAAGCAACCTCTTATTCATAAAATCAAATTCGTATATTTGAATCACATAGCCAACCATGCAAATCAAGCTTTATTGAACATTCTCTTATATGAACTATGTTTTAATATTTAACCATTTAAATTTTGTTTGCCTATACAAAAATTTCGAACCAAGCTATCAAATATCAAAACCGAATTGAACATATTTCATAATTACAAAATTCAAACTATATGGCCATCATTTCCATAACATTCGATTACCTAAGTCATAATCAAACATATTTCATTTCATATACTAAGCATATATCAAAACATCCATTTGTATACATCTATTTCATAACAAATTATCGATCATACCATTTTATAAACCTAAGTACAAACGCATACTAAGCTGTTTCAAGTCATATCATTAGTTGAATAGCAAACATAACATGTAATAAACATTATACATGCGCTTGTTAAATCAATTTGGCCATATCTCACGGCTTAATATTCATTTGCACATAAAACATTAGGTAACTTTATAACATATCCAATTACTCTTTTAACATTATCATATCATGCGCATAACACCCAAAAGCCAAAAGCCATTTATAAATACAATTACAAATCATAGCATTTTAAACATTATTACCTTATGTGCATTATACCAAATTAAATTTAACCATTTTTGGACACAAATGTTAAGTCATACCATACCTAATTCACAAGCTAAATGACATATTTAACCATGTTATATTCAACCACACACATGAACCACATACCAAAGCCGAATTTACTACCACATATATATCACATTTTATAATCACCATATATATATATCACATTTTATAATCACTCATTGAACCAACAATTTGATTTTTTTTAACTGAACTACAAGCAAACATGTCATAGGCATATGTATTCATATCTCATATGTTTAACAAATCAAATAGACAATCATTCAGTTATCAAATATAACCTCAATAAGTCATAACATTTCCATCACTCAAATTTTAAACTGAACATACTATCTCATATCTTAACATCAAAACAATATGTCACTTACAGTTATTCAAATGACAATCAAACATACCCATAATATAATCATCATATTACCTTATTACCAATCCAAATTATACCATTTCTCATGCTTCCAAAATGAGCTAACTAATAAGCCGAATAAACATCCTACTTACCATTCCTCATTGCCGAATCATATAACTATCATCACGACATATTTACCATGAAATATAGCTCACAATTTAAGTTTATAACATGACCAAATATATATATCAACATTAGCCTCATGATCATGCCATTTTCACTTGGTTATATGTACACACAAATTTCAAAACCAAATATATCAAAACTAGCCTATACATGCCACATAATCGAATCTCAAACATTTATTTACCAATATGAAAACTAGATAGGATGATGAAATCTCCTACGACTTCCAACCCAAGCAAGTCTTCGAAAGTCTATAAACATAGGAAAAACACATAGAGTAAGCTTTATAAGCTTAGTAAGCCATAAGCAAATTAATCAACTCAACAATATATAATTCAATTTAACTAGGCTAAATTTAACAAATCTTAACCATATATAACTTCATCATACTCATAAATTGATATGATTACATTAAGTAACCTCATTTACCTCATTTCTCAATGAACATATAAATCTCATACATACTTGATTCATCAAGCTCATTTGTTCATACTCACTTGCACAAAAGCACATCCCAATCTCATACATTACATCTATTTTACTTACTCATAGTTCATTTGCATACATTCATCATTCCTTGTCATGTATTTCACATATAGTCAATTAAAACATACTCACTTTTCAATTCTGAATTACATAAACAATCACACGTACCTGAATTGGATACATTTTTACATAATCATTCATTTTTCGATATTGCCCGTCGAACTGTTTGGAATCAATAAGGATACTCGGATAACTCTAAAAGCTCGTACAATACCAATGTCCCAGACGTGGTCTTACATGTAATCAAATATCGATGCCACTATCTTGAACAAGGTCTTACATGAACTCATATACGATGCCAATGTCCCAGACATGGTCTTAAACGTAAATCACAAATCGATGCCAACGTCCCAGACGTAGTCTTACACGAAATCACATATCGAAATCCTATGTCATGACATACGTATCCTAACTATTCCTAATGTTCGTACGGGGCTTTTGGACGTCGTAACTCGATCGATTCAAGCACGTAAATATTACTCCCATGCTTAATTCAATTCAACATATACATATACACAAGTAATAATTCAAATCGGCACTATTAAAATATGTACAATCAAATTTAACGACATTTATTTACTTATCAACTTACCTTATATGGACACGAACGGACCGGAACAACTATTCGACAACTATCGACTTTCCCCAATCCAAATTTGATTTCCTCTTTTTTTGATCTAATTCAATACAAATTTGGCTTGTTTAATAACATTTCCATTCAATTACATCTAAAAAAATACATAATTTGGGCATTTTTCATTTCAGCCCCTGACATTTCATATTTTCTCAATTTAGTCCCTAATTCAGAACAAAAATTTCAATAAGCCCATATTAGGCCGAATGCTCCCTAGGTCCTAAGCAGCCCATTTATTCAATTTATTTCACATTTAAGCCCTTAAATTTTCAAATTTCACAAATAAATCCCTAATTTGGATTTTTATCAAAAATCACTTAATTATACATGATAATCAAACATCAAAGATTTATTTTTCATCCTCAAACAACAATTTCATCATATTATCAACAATGGAAAATCTCAAATTCATCATAAATTTTGAAAATTAAAGCATGGGCTAGCTAACATACGAAGCGACGATCTCAAAAATATAAATATTATAAAAAATTGAGCAAAACACATACCTAATTCAAGCTTTCAAAGGTGCCGAATATTCAAAGCTCAACTAAGGTCTCTTTCTTCTCACTTTCGGTCACAAAAAGATGAACAATACATGTGTTTTTACTTTATGTTTTATTTTACTATCATATATTAACATAATTACCATGTTAGCCTTTTTAATTTCATTTAAAATCCACAAACCTTAGGTTTTTATGTCCATCCATAATTTCAATGGTATATTATCAACATAAGGAACCCACATCAAAAGAGCACATTAATTCAGCACATAATCAATTAAACCATAACTTTTACATTTTACGCGATTAAGTCATTTTATCAAATTAGACAACCAATCGGTAAAATTAAATCATGAAATTTTCACACATATCAAATAACATGCTGTAATTACAAAAAATAATATTAAAAATATTTTTACGACCTCAGATTTGTGGTTTTAAAAACACTATTCGGACTAAGGTCGAAACTGGACTGTTACAACTCTCCTCTCTTGGGGATTTTCGTCCCAAAAAATTTTACCAGAAAGTAGATTAAGGATTTGCTTCCACATAGTACATTTCAAATTCACACATGGCTTCGGATTTCATATCTCTTAAATCTCACAACTGAGATTCTGATCTGTCTTCAACTATACATCATATCAAGCTGAAGCTGCTTATAACTGTATTGAATTACTTTCATTTTCTGCTTAATTTCTTAGATGATATTAATCCCGTGAATCATTTTCTCATAAAGCTGGGTCCCGAAACAACCAAGTTCGATAACTGCAACCATACGATACCTCATACAATGTCATTTTTATAATTACATGATAGCTTATCAAACATCAATAATCTTTCTTAGTTGCTTTCAAACTCTAAAACATAAGGACAAATAAATATTTCGAGAATTTTCAAAACAACCTCGTACTCACAGCTTACTATAGTTTCTCCTAGAATTACCATATAAATTTTTAGATTTTAATCTAAAACAATGATGACTGGCACCATGTGCAAACTGACAGTCTCTGAAGCGAATAACTCAGTTGATTTATCAAAAGAGAAATCTTTGCGTATAGAAAGACTTATTCAGACAGTTAACAATAATTCAAATAACATCTATCCTTTTTCAATGATAAGAGATAATCCCGATACAAAATTTATCAAAATTCTATTTCATCATTACTCAAATATCAAAACATGCTGAAATAGTCCTGAAGACGCTTAATAATTGACTTTAACATATTGATAGCTTAGACATTTAAACGCAAGCTTAGAAATATTATGTTTTATACTCATTTATCAACACCACTTTCTCAGATTATCATGCATCTTGTTACTCCTATATGAACTGACTAACTAACATGTGAGCCACCTCCAACAATGGTTTATACAATCTCAAAGCTTCTTGGTATACACACTCTATCTTGAGGCAGCAAAAAATCATCGATTCCATATTTGAAGTTCTGAATTAGAAATCAATTTATGCTGAACCCCTTTTTAACTTATAATTTGATAACACATTTCTAAGTTTCACGAATTCACTTAGTAAGCATCAATTTAACTTTTAATCCATCTAACATATAATCATCATCTAATAAGATCAATCACGTATTCATCGCTCGTAAAGCATACAAAAGTTTCTTATTCAGATCATTCAAAACTATAATCATTTCCCTCAGATAATAGTATTTACTTACAGACTCAAAAGTTTTTCGACGATTCGAGCTAGCTTTGCTGTGCCAAGTTCGGATTTTTCTCTGCAACGTCAAACATTTTAAACTCTTGTAATCATCAAATATGTCACATAACTCTTTTCATGAAGCTTTAAATGTATGGAATCACAAGATATCTCTCTACACTCTATCATTAAAACACGCTTCAAACCGTTCATTGACGCATGACTAAAAATTATAAACTTTTTCTTCAACTTAGACTGAATCAGGACTGATGTTTCGGTTGACAATATCTTCGTGCAAAAAGGAAAACTTCAACAATCGAACTGACTTTAATTTATCACAATATTTCTAAGTTAGAGTTGTTCCGGTAGATATAATTCTGTATCAAGTCTTCAAGAATACGAATTCTTATTCCAGACCATCCTTCAATTCACACGTGTACGTTTAAAGTTTATTTTCAGCCCAATGGGTAGATTCAAACACATATAACACAATTAACTTTTCAATCAAATAATTCAGATTAGACTAAACTACTAAATCGGTCTTTTCGAAGAAATCTTTTCTTCTCATTAAAAGGATAGCCCCAAACATATCATTTTCACTTTTACCAATGTCAAACCTTTCACAAGAACTAGAAAAGAGCTTATAATAAACTGTCTCATATATTAATCATCGAATCTATGAATTATACTGAAGTCACCTTTATCAAATAGAAATCATAAGGCCTTAATAAGAATGATGTCTCAACCCTATAAGCAGATATTATCCCAGCAGTCAGTAAAGCATTTGAACATAGAAAAAAAATCAAATATGGTTAAAATAGCAACCAATGCAGAAACACAACTTCTATAACTCTGATAACGGTACTATAGTACTCTCATATTTCAAAGCAGAAATTATAATTATAATAGATATAGCTATTTCCGTCGAATGGATATCTCTTACAAATAATCACATAGAATCATAAGAAAACCAGGATAGCGAAATTTCAACGTATGAAGCTACACAGGATTTCAGAAAATTACAACCCATATAGAATAATATCCCAAAAAATTTCTAGAAAGAACAACATCACTTATAAATATTGAAATCCATAGTAACAGACGCAATATAATCTTCATGTATATTCAATAGAACCATAGTCAGTAGAAATAGAATATTAGCATATACAAATTTTACCGTCGACTTTCATATCCACACTATGGGATAATTTACCAGAGAAAGACATAGCAATGTCGAACATAACCTAAACAGACCAACGTTACTTTCATCTATTAGTATGTTTAACTAATGTTCTCATACGATAAGAATTCCTTCTGAAATTAAACAGTCAAAAATATTGCTGAGGATAAATGTACACATAGAATGCCTAGAATAAGTCATAGAAACTTCCCAACTATAACTAATTCACTCAGCTATCAATACAATTCAACCATTATTCAAGTAACTAAATTCTGTCATCATTAAGTCCATATTATCTAACCAATAACAGAAATCAATTCAAAAGAACATTCAGTTAATACCATTATTTAGATATCATACCTGAATAGGTCATTTAATCAGAGTTTTCTTCTTCTGTAAAAGTGACTTTGCAGAATCTGAATAGTCTTCAGAACTATCCAATATCTCTTTTAATATTGTCTTCATTTGCTGATTCATTCACTTTTCTAACCACATTATTAATATTCCGAACACTGACTTCTGTAACTCCACACTCGTGAGCTTATTCAACCCAAATCTTACAGATTTCATTGTAACATTTTTTGGATAGGGGGTGAGGGTAGTAAAGTCTCAAATTTAACTCGCACATAAATGCACATAACACATACTATCACAAATAGCCAGTTCATTTCTAATTTCACATTATGAAAACATTTAATAAATACTTGGTTTTAATCACTTTTTTCTTAACACATAGTTCATATGCCAATTCAAAAGAATTTCATATAGCAATCATAACCCAAATGTCATAACTCATATACTCATATCATTACAACATTTATCAACAACAAAATATCTTGTATTCTTATTCATACCTTTATGAGTTTCAACTCAGCATCAACACATTTCCATTCAAACATTTGAGTACACATTCCGTACTATCAGATTTAGCTCGGTTGGAAAACTTATCTATCTCATCAAAACAAATTTCATCAGAGCTGGGAGATATTACACTATTACAGGTTAAATGTGGCATTTATAGCGAGACTCACATACACTATGTTAGTCCTAGAACCGACTAAACAATAGCTCTGATACGAACAAAATGTAACACCCCTAACCCATATTCGTTGCTGGACTAGGGTTAAGAGGCATTACCAGACATATTGAAAGATAGTTCAGAACTGACATTCTTTACAATTCATGCACCCAGTAATGTATTTTCCTTTATAAAATTTTCCAGAAATAAATTAATAAAGCAACCTCTTATTCATAAAATCAAATTCGTATATTTGAATCACATAGCCAACCATACAAATCATGCTTTATTGGGAATTCTTCTATATGAACTATGTTTTAATATTTAACCATTTAAAGTCTGTTTGCCTATACAAAAATTTTGAACCAAGCTATCAAATATCAAAACCAAATTGAACATATCTCATAATTACAAAATTCAAATTCTATGGCCATCATTTCCATAACATTCGATTACCTAAGTCATAATCAAACATATTTCATTTCATATACCGAGCATATATAAAAACATCCATTTATATACATCTATTTCACAACAAATTAACGATCATACCATTTTATAAACCTAAGTAGAAACGCATACTAAGCTGTTTCAACCCATATCATTAGTTAAATAGCAAACATAACATTTAATAAACATTATGCATGCACTTGTTAAATCAATTTGGCCATATCTCATGGCTTAATATTCATTTGCCCGTAAAACATTAGGTAACTTTAGAACATAACCAACTATACTTTTAACATTATCATATCATGCGCATAACACCCAAAAGCCAAAAGTGTAACACCCTATACTCGTAACCCACGCCGGGGAGGAGCACAAGGCATTGCCTAACTTGATCTCATGCATACAACCAATCTCAATTCACCGAGACTCGATCCAAACTTAAAACTGTTTCAAATTCTACTTAAACTTCTTATTATGGGACTATACCGGGTCCTTAAACCAACTATGAAAATTTTGTCCTTAAAACAGGGCACACGCCCATGTGAACAACTCGACATGGTCAGATTGATGGCTCGTGTGGCTCACACGGCCTAAGCACCCTGGGACACGCCCGTGTCCCACACCCGTGTAGAATTAATTTCTAATTCACACCTACAGGGGTTTTCACACGTCCAGACATACGGATGTGTCATTCACCCGTGTCCCTCACACGGCCACGACATGCTCATGGCCTAGCCCATGTGCAAAAACCTGGGTATTCTATTTCTGACATCAGCATGCTCATAATGTCACATGGCCAAGGGACACGCCCGTGTGTTGGGCTGTGTCCTCCACACGGCCGTGTCTCTACCCGTGTGTTTATTACCATGTATACTGACTTGAAATTTCACGTGCAGGGGACGCATGGCTGAACCACACGCCCATGGGGCAGACGGTGTGACCCACACGGCCTAGACACATGCCCGTGTGCCTACCCGTGTGGACAGTATAAGGCTATTTACCAAGCTTCATTGCCACCTTTATATATATAATTCCATACAAATACCAACCAATATCGAAACAAGTATAACTCCTATAACTAAATCATCCATAATAGACATTTATTCAACCATGAGAATGCATCTTTTATAAATTTAAAATGAATATTACTGTCATCCAAATCTTAATACAAATTAAAAAGTTTCTAACCCAAGCCAAAAAATTTGGCCAATTCTCAAAGACATAAAATAATAAAGTCTAAGTCCTATACATGCCATATTAAAAAATATAAATCCAACTATATTGAATGCTTCGGTTGATAGTGTGATCGATATCTCTAACTTCTGGAATCATTGAGCTAATTAGGTGGCACTGTAAGGAAATGGAAAGGAAAAGGAGTAAGCATAAAAGCTTAGTAAGTTGCATATAAGTAAGTACACAACAACAACATTTTATCAATGATCCATATGCTCATGAGCTCATATCTCATACGTACCAATTAGGTACCTGTACCACTCACAACATGGTTATACTTTCCTCATTAGTTTTAAGAACATAACATTCACCGTTGAACCATTTGGAACACTATTGGATATTCATTAAGCCTCAGACGTGGGTAAGGTACCGATGCCATGTCCCAGACATGGTCTTACACTGGCTCATATCTCAAGTCAATGCCATGTCCCAGACATGGTCTTACACTGACTACCATCTCGTAGTCGACGCATGTCTCGGACATGACTTACACTGGCTTACGTCTCGAGGCCAATGCATGTCCCAGACATGTCTTACACTAGCTTCATCTCAATGCCGAAGCCATGTCCCAGACATGGTCTTGCGTTGGCTCTCATAATGTGGCCGATGCAAGTCCCAAACATGTCTTACACTAGCTCACACAAAAATGACCCAAACGTCATGGTATGAATATCCGAGTTATTTCCTAGGTTCGAACAGGAACACTACTATATCTATTACAATCATATCATCTCAATTCCACAATCAAGCAATTCATGCTATATTAATTCAAATACAATTCAATACATAAATTAGTAATGTAGTTGTATTATTTACATACAACTTACCTCGGATTACAAAACGTATACGACTAGTCGGTTTAGTCGATTTGCTTGGCTTTTCCCCTGTCTAGGTTCGGATTTGGCAATTCTTGATCTCAAATAGCAAGATACACTCATTTAATCACTAAATAAAACTAAGAAATTAAAAAAAATTCACATCTTCGGTAAAATGACCATTTTGCCCCTAGACTTTGGCAAAATGACCATTTTACCCCTATGCTCGAATATTTATTTTTATCGAATTTCTTCGTATCTTAAGCCTAGCTAAACTCTTTTTACTCTTATAGTAACCCTAAATTCTCTCTATTTCACACATTTATCATTCATTTTACAACTTGTGCAAAATGGTCCCTTTAGGCGTTTTCATAGTAACACCTTTCACTAAAGTTGTCTATTGCACAATTAAGACTCATATTCTTCGATAAAATTTTAGAAAACACCCTAAATGCTCTCATGGAAAAATGCTAGACCTTCAACCATTTTGTAAGATATACCCCTCATTTGAAATATCATGCTTCAAGGGTCTTAAAAATGCAAAAATCATTAACAAAGGGTATGGAAATCACTTACTTGAGAGTCAACTAAGTAGCTGAAAATTTTTAGCTTTCAAACCCCATTCAAAGGTTGATTTTCGGTAGTGTATGGGAGAAGAAAAGAAAAGATGACAACTTTTCTTTATTTTACTCAATTTGCTAATGTCATCAAAACCTAACACTTTGACTAATTGATATTCTTGTCTCATGGCTGGCTATGCTTTCATTTAAAGGTCTAATTGCCCTTTAAAGACCCCTAGTTTTGGTTCTCTAGCTATTTAACACCTTTAGCTATCAATTCAAGACTTTTGCAGTTTATGTAATTTTGTCGTTTTTCACAATTGTGCTCACAAATGATAAAATTAACTCACCAAATTTTTCATGCACTCCTATAATCATACTATGACTTAAAATAATAATAAAATAATTTACTCGACTCCAGATTTGTGGTCCCAGACCAGTATTCTGACTAGCCCCAAAATCGGGCTGTTACAAAAAGTCATTTCTAAATACAATTACAAATCATAGCATTTTAACATTATTACATTATGTGCATTATACCAAATCAAATTTAACCATCTTTGGACACAAATGTTAAGTCATACCATACCTAATTCGCAAGCTAAATAACATATTTAACCATGTTATATTCAACCACGCACATGAACCACATACCAAAGCTGAATTTACTACCACATATATATCACATTTTATAATCACTCATTGAACCAAAAATTTGATTTTTTCTTTTTAAAACCGAACTACAAGAAAACATGTCATAGGCATATGTATTCATATCTCATCTATTTAACAAATCAAATAGACAACCATTCGGTTATCAAATTTAACCTCAATAAGTCATAGCATTTCCATCACTCAAATTTTAAACTGAACATACTATCTCATATCTTAACATCAAAACAATATGTCACTTATAGTTATTCAAATGAACATCAAACATACCCATAATATAATCATCATATTACCTTATTACCAAGCCAAATTATACCATTCCTCATGCTTCCAAAATGAACTAACTAATAAGCCGAATAAATATCCTACTTACCATTCCTTATTTTCGAATCATATAACTATCATTACAACATATTTACCATGAAATATACCTCCCAATTTAAGTTTATAACATGAACATATATATATACCAACATTAGCCTCATGATCAAGCCATTTTCGCATGGCTATATATATACACAAATTTTAAAACCAAATATATCAAAACTAGCCTATACATGCCACATAACCGAAATGAAAACTGGATAGTGTGATGAGGTCTCCTACGACTTCCAACCCAAACAAGTCTCTAAAACTCTATACACATTGGAAAAACACACAGAGTAAGCTTTATAAGCTTAGTAAGCCATAAGCAAATAAATCAACTCAATAATATATATAATTCAATTTAACTAGACTGAATTTAACAAATCCTAACCGTCGAACAGTTCAGAATCAATAAGGATACTCGGATAACATGGAAAGCTCGTACAATGCCAACGTCCCAGACATGGTCTTACATGTAATCAAATATCGATGCCACTGTCCCAGATAGGGTCTTATATGAAATCATATACGATGCCAATGTCCCAGAAATGGTCTTACACGTAAATCACAAATCGATGCCAACGTCCCAGACGTGGTCTTACATGAAATCACATATCAAAATCCTATGTTATGACATATGTATCCTAACTATTCTTAAGGTTCGTATGGGGCTTTCGGAAGTCATAACTCGATTGATTCAAGCTCGTAAATATTGCTCCCATACTTAATTAAATTTGGCATACACATATACACAAGTAATAATTCAATTTGGCACTATTAAAATATACACAATCGAATTTAACTTACCTCGTACGAACACGAACGGATCAAAACGACTATTTGACAACTTTCGACTTTCCCCGATCCAAATTCAATTTCCCCTTTTCTTGATCTAATTCAATTCAAATTTGGCTTGTTTAATAACATATCCATTCAATTACATCCAAAAAATACATAATTTGGGCATTTTGCAATTTATCCCCTGACATTTCACATTTTCTCAATTTAGTCCCTAATTCAAAACAACACAAAATACCCAAAATTTCAATAAGCCGATATTAGGCTGAATGCTCCCTAGGTCCTTAGCAATCCATTTATTCAATTTATTTCACATTTAAGCCCCTAAATTTTCAAATTTCACAAATAAATCTCTAATTTGGATTTTTATCAAAAATCACTTAATTAAATATGATAATTAAACATCAAAGATTTAGTTTTTCATCACAAACAATAATTTCATCACATTATCAACAATGGAAAATCTCAAATTCATCAAAAATTTTGAAAATTAAAGCATGGGCTAGCTAACATACGAAGCCACAATCTCAAAAACATAAAAATTATCAAAAACCGAGCAAAACACATACCTAATTCAAGCTTTCAAAGGTGCCGAATATTCAAAGCTCAACAAAGGTTTCTTTCTTCTCACTTTGGGCCACAAAAAAATGAACTAAACATGTGTTTTTACTTTATGTTTTATTTTATTATCATATATTAACATAATTACCATGTTAGCCTTTTTAATTTCATTTAAAATCCACTAACCTTAGGTTTTTATGTCCATCCATAATTTCAATTGTATATTATCAACATAAGGACCCCACATCAAAAGAGCACATCAATTCAGCACATAATCAATTAAACCATAACTTTTACATTTTACGCGATTAAGTTCTTTTATCAAATTAGACAACCAATCGGTAAAATTAAATCACAAAATTTTCACACATATCGAATAACATGCTGTAATTACCAAAAATAATATTAGAAATAATTTTACGACCTTGAATTTGTGGTTCTAAAACCACTGTTCTGACTAGGGTCTAAATCAGGCTGTGACAGATTTTGTCAACCTGTCAACAACAACCCAAATTGCATCTTTCTTACTCAGAGATAGGGGCAATCCTGAGACAAAATCCACAGTCACTCTATCCTATTTCCACTCGGGAATCATAAACGGTTGTAATAAACCAGACAGCACTTGATCCTCAGCTTTAACTTGCTGACAATTTAAACATTGATGAACGTATACTAAAATGTCACGTTTCATACCATGCCACCAATAAAATTGTTTCAAGTCGTTATACATTTTCGTGCTTCCCAGATGAACAGATAAACACTACTATGTGCTTCATTCAAAATCTTGTGAATCAACTCTGAATTTCTCGAAACACATATTTGGCCTTTGAATCTTAAACAATCACCTGAATCAACTTGAAACTCTGAATCAAGATTCAAATCACACTGAGCTCTTTTAGCTAACATTTCATTATCAGTCTTCTAAGCTTCAGAAATCTACTGTACAAACAATGGTCTCGCTTTCAGCTCAGCTACAATTGAGTTGTCACCAGATAGAGCTAACTAAGTATTCATTTCACGTCGAGCAAACAAAGATTTTCAGCTTAATGCATCACCAACAACATTTGCTTTTCCCAAATGGTAGTCAATTACTAACTCGTAATCCTTTAGCAATTCTAGCCATCTCCGCTGTCGCAAATTCAAATCTTTCTGAGTCATCAGATAATTCAAACTCTTATGATTAGAGTAAACATGACATTTCTCACTGAACAGATAATGATGCCAAATTTTCAAAGCAAACACAATAGCTGCTAACTCTAAATCGTGCGTCAGATAATTCTTTTTATGCGATTTTAACTGTTGCGAGGCATAAGCTATGAGTTTGCCTTCCTGCATCAAAACACAGCCCAGACCATTTAACGATGCATCACTGTAGATCACAAATTCTGTAACACCCCAAATTTGGGCCTAGAAGTATTGAGCCTTGAGTGTGGGTCTGTAAGGAGGTTATATATAGGTATTTAATTGTGCAATGAAATGACAGAATTAAATGTCTACTTTAGTGGTTAATGGCCCTGAGAAGTGTTGGAGAAATCTTGGGTTCAAACCTGGGCTTTAGCAAAAATTTTGGTATTAAGTGAAAAAAACCTGGATGCTTGGATGAGGGCCTTTTAAATTATTGTGTTAAATAAATGACACAAGGAAGCTTGTAGTCTAGTGGTTGTGGCATCATTAAGGCTGTATGGGAGCCTGGGTTCAAGCCTTGGCTCTTGCAATTTATTCTGGATTTTTTAAGGGAACTTGGACTTTGGCCTTTAGACCTTATAATTAATTGGGGATAAAATATGACACAAAAAGAGCCTGTGGTGAAGTGGCAAGGTGGCGTAGTTGGCAAGGAGGTCTAGGGTTTGAAACTCATGGCAATCAAAGAGCATTTATTTTGCTAACAGAGGGCCACAAGAGTTGGTGTTGAATTTAAACTCTGGTGTTGGAGGGATCCCACATCGGGAAGCTAACATAAGAGGGGATGCGAAGCTGGCTTTAAATAGAGAGAGCCATGAGGAGAGTAGAGGTACCTTTCTTGGCTGATCCCTTTCGCTTTATGGCGTGCTCGTTTGGGTTAGGCGTCGGCTAAGAGTGCTCGAAGCTTGGATTAACTCCAGTCTTCAATCAGGTGTGTATTTTCTCAATACTCTAGCTGTAGGATGGCTACTTCGGGTCGCGATGGGCCGAAAGGGGTCAGGTGGGCCTAATGGGCCCGTAGGCCCAGTTGGATAAGTTGTTTGATTGTGTAGTAAATATTGGACTAGCCTAGGTGAATCCCATATTTGTGGCTAGATTTGGGCTAAAAGGGCCACACGAGCGTATGGGTCCATTTGGGCCGAGAATAGGCTTTAGGCCCATTCGTATTGTTATCCTTGTTTAGAATACTTTAGTTTACTAAAATTATCGAAATACCCTCGATTTGTAAAATTACTGAAATACATTCGACTTGTAAAATTACCAAAGTACCCTCGATTTATAGAATTACTGTTTTACCCTCGATTTACAAAATTACCGTTTTACCCTCGATTGTGAAATTACCGAAATACCCCTGTAAGATAGAACTACCGAAATACCCTTGTAGGGTAGAAATACCGAAATACCCCTGTAGGGTAGAATTACCGAAATACCCCTATAGGGTAGAACTACCAAAATACCCCTGTAGGGTAGAATTACCGAAATACCCCTAAAGGGTAGAATTACCAAAATACCCTTATAGGGTAGAACTACCGAAATACCCCTGTAGGGTAGAACTACCGAAATACCCCTGTAGGGTAGAACTACCGAAATACCCTTCTAGGGTAGAAATACCGAAATACCCCTGTAGGGTAGAATTACCGAAATACCCCTGTAGGGTAGAATTACCAAAATACCCCTGCATGGTAGAACTACCGAAATACCCTTGTAGGGTAGAAATACGAAATACCCTTGTAGGATAGAATTACCGAAATACTCCTATAGGGTAGAATTACAGAAATACTCCTGTAGGGTAGAATTACTGAAATACCCTTGTAGGGTAGAATTACCGAAATACCCCTGTAGGGTAGAATTACCGAAATACCCTTGTGGGGTAAAATTACCATTTTGCCCCTAGAGTGTTAAATGACTATTTTGCCTTTGTAGGCAAGTGACTGACTTGGACTGTGTGGTTGACGAATTTGATTGTGAATATATGTTGGTAATATGAATGACTTGACTGTGATTGTTTGATTCAAATATGGGCATGACATTCTACATACATGACATGTTGCATGGGTTGAGTTTTATAAATGGAGGAAGTGCTAAAAGGGCTATGCCCAAGTTTACCGAAAAGGGCTTTGCCCCAGTTTATCAAAAAGGGCTTTGCCCTAGTTATTAAAAGAGGCCAGGCCTCCAGTTATATTATAAAGCAGCTATGCTGCCAGTGGAGAGTTTTGTAACGCCCCCACACCCGAAACCGTCGCCGGAGTCGAGCTTGAGGGGTTACTGAACATAATTTATCAAATTAAGAACTTCAAATCATTTGTTTCTACATTCACAGCTTTCTAGCTACCCACGTCACAATTACAAGAAAAATCATATCTTGAGTTACAAAACTCGAAATCAAGATCCGTAAATTTTACCTAAATCCAGACTCATATATATATTTACTAATTTTTTTCTAGAATTTTTGATTGGGCCAATTAGTACAGTTTATTAGTTAAAGTCTCCCCTGTTTCAGGGTTTGACTTCTCTAACCTCTGTGTATTACGAATCAGATATCTCTCTATACAGAATTTCAATGACTATGAGGTTTCTTTCTCTTAAAACGAGACTCAACAAGGAATCTGTACATATAAATAATTACTTCTAATTATTTTTGTACAATTTATTATGAATTTTTAAAGTCAGAACAGAGGATCCAAAAATCACTCTGGCCCTGTTTCACAAGGTTTCAAATATCTCATAAAGTATAATTTATATGCCTGTTTTTTTTAATCCATATGAAAATAGACTCATTAAGCTTCAATTTCATAACTTTTTCATAATTTAATTCCATTTATAATATTTTTAGTGAGTTTTAAAATTCATGTCATTGCTGCAGCAATATTCTGTTTTAAGGCAAATTTCATCTTTTCATGAGTAGTTATGTAGTAGATAACCTATTAAACTTCCATGATATCAAACATGATCTAAATTTAACCATCACCATGACTTATCAATATCAAACATTTTCTCAACCAATCATGGCCATATCATAAAATTATTTACACAAAATAAGTATATTGCTATACATGCCATACTTAAGTTTTACAAGCCATTTACCCAGATGAAAGTCCTTTGGATAGTGTGATCGAACCTTCGACCTGTCCTGATTCCCGAGCTGGCTTGTTCAAAACTACAGTAAATAAAGAGGAGGGAGTAAGCATAAATGCTTAGTAAGTTCATATGTAAATAACAAGTAACATAACAATACAAATATACCAAACAACTTTAGCATGGTATCACCAAAACATATATCACATTTCTAAACATCATTCATCATCTTACCACCTTATCGTTGTAGTATCTATTTTCAACCCGAGGGTTAAGAACATACCTGTCCAAAGTGTCCATTTCACAACACTTACCAAAACGTCGCTTGCATCTTAAGTGTTCTTCCATTTCACTAGAAATTTCACCCGTTGAACACATCGGAATACAACTCGGATACACGGATAATTTGCACATAAGTGCCTCATATGTAATCAAGAAATCATGTAACCCGCCCCTAAGTGAACTCGGACTCAACTCAACGAGCTCGAGTGTCCGCATCCATAAGTGAACTCGGACTCAACTCAATGAGTTCGGATGCCTAGTTACATTTCACGAACTCGGACTCAACTCAATGAGTTCGGACATTCGCATCCATAAGTGAACTCGGACTCAACTCAACGAGTTCGGATGCTCAACCATCCTAGTGACATGTCACTTGTATCCTAATCTATTCCTAAGGTTCAAACGAGCTTTTTCCCTCGATCTCACATTTGCCGTCTTCCATGGAATATCGGAACCGATACTCGGTAGCAATTCATATTTATCAAGTAGTAAACATAATTTGCATATTACTCAATATTAACCACAAAGCATAATATTTCACGATTAAAAATTAGCATATCATATAATTAACATTAATAACTTAAAAATAACATTTATGCTACATTATTTACACATGAACTTACCTTGGTACCAAAATATAAAGATTTTGCAATTTAGTCCACAATCTTTTCTTTTCCTCGATTGCGACTTGAATCTCGTTTCTCTTGATCTATAATGCCAAATTAATCTTATTCAATACATACATTCATCAAAACAGCATTTAATACGAACTGTGGAAAAATTACACTTTTGCCCCTAAACTTTTGCATAATTACACTTTTGCCGCTAGGCTCGGGAATTAAACTTTATTCCTTATTCTTATGTTTTATAACATGTTGATCATTTTTCCCTTCTATGGCAACATTTTAATTTTGTTTTTAATTCATTTTAATAACTAAATGACCAAAATGCCCTTACTACTAAACTTTCCAAAAATTCCATCCATGTCCAATTTTTTTCCATAGACTTAGAAATTGGTCAAATTGCTATTCAAGACCTCCTAATTAATATTTCAATGCAATTTCATATTAAAAACTTCTAGAATGCAAATTTTGCAACTTATTCGATTTAGTCCCTACTTTCAATTTAAGCACTTTAGGCATAGAATTTCATCACGAAATTTTCACACAATCATGCAATCATATCATATTCATCAAAATAATTATAAAATAATTATTTCTATCTCGGATTTGTGGTCACGAAACCACTATTCCGATTAAGCCCTAATTCAGGATAATACAAGTTTGGCTGGGTGGGTTGAGTTATTCCCCACATGGAGAGCCTGGTTGGTACGGGTGGAGAGTAGCGGATGGTGGGTTGAGTAGTCTCTCCAAATAGGCTTGCATTCATTCATTGGTATTTCATGTGATACTAAAATGGGCCTATAGGCCATACCGTTTACAGTAAAGGCTTCGACCCAGTGATATGATTTATGAAAAGGCTTCGGCCCAGTAACCGTTAAACGAAAGGCTTCGGCCCAGTATATGTCGAGAATGAATAGGGCTTTGGCCCAAATTGTATTGGTACCATGTTAATCACTGTTTGTTTGTTATTAGGATTACACACTGAGTTTTCGTAAACTCACCTCGTTTCTAACTGTGCAGGTAATCCCTAAGCTTGATGGTTTGGAGCTGCGAGGGACTCGGAGATGGCCACACTACTGCTTCTGTTTCTTTTAATTGCAATTAGATTTCATTTTGGGTTTTTAATTTATGTAATAATGACGTTGGTGGGTTTTAATTTTTAATTTGGATTGTGATTTCTTATACTAAACTGCTAGTCTAGGAAAACTCGAGATTTCAAAATAGCATGATTTTTCTAAGGAACATGAGCTTCCAATAACAAAGTTTTCAAAATGCTTCCACGATTTTAAATGAGGTAATATACCAAAGGCAAACAAATTGGTAAACGTTTTGATGAGAACTTTAGTTTAATAATAATAAAGGAATTTAGATTCAGTAATGGATTTTCACCGGAAAGATCAAATTTGAAAAATGGTTTGATGTGACGCACCAGATTCGGCCATAACGTCTAGGCCGGGTTTGGGGTGTTACATTTAATGGTATCAAAGCCAAGTTACAAAACTCGGCTGTGGTATCGGTAGCAGAAAATTATTGTTATTTTTTTCTTTTTTTCTTTCTTTTTTTGAAATTGGGGTTTGAAAAGGGTTTTTCTAAAAGTTTGTTTTAGAAACTTGACTTGCTTCTGAAAAGATGTTACGGGAAGTATGTGTGACAACCCGAATTAGGGCTCAATCTGAATAATGGTTTCATGACCACAAATTCGAGATAGAAGTAATTGTTTTATAATTATTTTGGGGTTTATGATATGATTTCATGATTTCGTGAAAGTTTCGTGATGAAATTCTGTGCATTTCGCGCTTAAGTTGATATTAGGGACTAAATTGAATAAATTGTAAAACTCGTGTTTTAGAAGTTTTTAGTATGAAATTGCTTTGGGATATTAACTAGGAGGTCTTAAATAGAAATTTGACCCATTCTTAAGTTATGGACAAAAGTTGGACATGGAGGGAATTTTTGTGAAAGTTTAGTAGTAAGGGCATTTTGGTCATTTGCATATTAAATGAAATAAAATGGGAAAAATAACACAAAATTGGTTATCATCTTCATTAGTTGCTGCCTAAAATTGCTCTCCTCCATAGCTAGGGTTTCTTCAACTTTCAAGCTTCATAGTAAGTTATTTCAAGCCCCGTTTTTAATGTTCTTCACATTTTTGAAATCCTCGTAGCTCGATTTACTTATTTCTACCATTAGTTCGAGTTAGGGTTTATGTTTAAAAATTTACCCATGAATAATAGGCATGTATTTTGTTGTTTGATGGTAGAATATGAATGTTTGAAGTGAGGAGAACCATCTTTTCTAAGCGATTTTTAACGAAAACGAGCAAAACGGCATAATCGATAAAAATACCTATTGTTCATAACTATGTGTTAGAGTGAGAATTTAATGTTGCCATAGAAGAGAAAAATGATCAGTAGGCCATTAAACATAAGAATAAGGGCTGAAATTAAATTTCCGAGCCTTGGGGCAAAATTGTAAATTTGTAAAAGTTAGGGGGCAAAAATGTAATTTTTGTATAATGTGATTTTTGGATTAAAATAAATAGTTCGAGTGTTAAATGAGCTAAATATGTTGTTATAGATCAAGAAAGGCGTGGAATTGACCTCGAACGGGGAAGGGGAAAGTTTTGGACTAAATTGCAAAATTCCCATATTTTGCACCGAGGTAAGTTTGTATGTAAATAATACATTAATTTCATTTACATTTTTATATTTCAGCCTATTATATATATATTAGCTGATGTTGAAGTATAAATCGACTATTGGAAGAATGGAAATAAGTAATAGAGAGAGATCCCGGTTGAACATTCAGAAAAATCGAATAAAATAGAGGGAGCATAGCTAGGTCACATGTATGGTGCCGAGTGCACATAATGTGTACAAGAAGGCTACGAGATACTATATAGTAGCTAGGTCACATGTGTGATACGGGATGTATCCCATGTAGACAAGAGAGCTACGTGAGAGATAAATGTAGCTAGGTCGCATGCGTGATTCCAAGTGAAGGACACCATGTAGACAAGAGAGCTACGAGACAAATCGGCTAGGTCGCATGAGTGGTACTAAGTGTTCACCATGTGTACAAGAGAGCCGAATTAAATGAAATATGATGGTGGGGCTGTGTGCTGAAACCATCAAGTATCGAGGATTAATCCGAATTGTTCAACGGGATGGTTTTGTGGTAACATTGTAGTCATGGACCTACACTTGCGATGTATGAAATGTAGTGAAAATGATTTGTGGTATATATATATGTAAGTTAAAATGAGGTTAGTATAAAGAATGTGTGAAAGAGTGAAATTAGCATTAAAACTGTTTTGGACTGTAGCAGTGACGTGATTTTGAAAATTCACCAAAAATAGAAGGAATTTAGTTAGAGGTTTAATGAGATGTGAAATTAAATCTTAATGAGTCTATTTTCAAATAAAAGAAACAGATCAAGCAAAGGAATTCTATATTTTGAGATATTTACAATGTGTGTGACTTTCTCAGGATGACTATGTGATCCCCTATTCCAAATTTGAAAAATCATTAAAAATTTTACAAGACAAATTAAGAAATATAGTTTATTTGAATAAATTCCTTTTTGAGTCTAGTTTTAAATGAAACAGGTTTCATGGTTATTTGAATTGTGTACTAAGAGAAATTTAGTTCGTAGTGAACAGAGGTCAGATGAGTTGAGCTGTGTAACAGGGGAAACTTTAACTAATAAACTGTACTAATTGGCTGAACCAAAAATTCTATAAAAAATTTAGTAAGAAGTTTTATGAGTTTAGATGCAGGGAAATTTTACATATTTGAATTTCGAGTTTCGTAACTCGAGTTATGATTTATTTAGTGATCATGATGCAGGAGGGACAGCTTGATCAAATTGGAGTAAACAGTAAAATTAAAAATATGATATAATTGAGTTATGTTGTAAACATATTAGATTCCTTATTTGTTATTTATATACTTACTTACTAAGCTATAAGCTTACTTTCTTTTCTCTCCTTTGTCTTATAGTGCCATCCATCTGGCACAGGAGTTAGAGATCGTAGAAGATCCGCCCGCACTTTCAATACTCTTGGTATCTGAACTCAACATTTTGAAATATGGCATGTATAGCAGACTTAGTTATTTTGTTACGTGTCATAATTGTCTAGGTTCAAATTACTACTTATAGTATCAAACTAATCATTTTGTACGAAGCCTTTGAAGTTGGTTTGCATTGTTAATGGCATATGTTATAATGATCCATGATCAAATTGCACGCCATATTTTTGTTGGGTTTTATTTAATAGTATATACTATAATTTGTTAATACCTCGTACCCTGTTCCGGCGACGGATACGGGTAAGGGGTGTTATAGTATGGCACACTGAGTCTCCGGCACCAAATCTGTAAGTTCTCTAACTCTGTTTACTGTTATAGATTGAAATGCTATATTGAGAAACTACTATAGATAGTAGCACTATACTGAAACTCTCTAGTTAGAGTAAACTGTAACGCTTGAATTTAGATTTAGTATTTATTTGGTGTGTGTTCTGGAAATGTAAAAATTGTTTGCATGTGAAATCTATCTGCTCCGATGGATAAATGTTTTGGGTGTATGTTAGTATTATTAGTATCAGAGTGCACAGCGAAGGTATGGTGGTGTAGTCTGAGAGTGGGAAATTTCGAGGACGAAATTTCTTTAAGGGGGTAGAATTGTAACACCCCGAATTTGGGCCTAGAAGTATTGACCTTGAGTGTGGGTCCGTAAGAAGGTTATATATAGGTATTTAGTTGTGCAATGAAATGACACAATTAAATGTCTGCTTTAGTGGTTAATGGCCTTGAGAAGTGTTGAAGAAATCTTGGGTTCAAACCTGGGCCTTAGCAAAAATTTTGGTATTAAGTGAAAAAAAACCTGGATGCTTGGATGAGGGCCTTTTAAATTATTGTGTTAAATAAATGACACAAGGAAGCTTGTAGTCTAGTGGTTGTGGCATCATTAAGGTTGTATGGGAGCCTAGGTTCAAGCCTTGGGTCTTGCAATTTATTCTGGTTTTTTTAAGGGAACTTGGACTTTGGCCTTTAGACCTTATAATTAATTGGGGATAAAATATGACACAAAAAGAGCCTGTGGTGAAGTGGCAAGGTGGCGTAGTTGGCAAGGAGGTCTAGGGTTTGAAACTCATGGCAATCAAAGAGCATTTATTTTGCTAACAGAGGGCCACAAGAGTTGGTGTTGAATTTAAACTCTGGTGTTGGAGGGATCCCACATCGGGAAGCTAACATAAGAGGGGATGCGAAGCTGGCTTTAAATGTTGTGTGAGAAATAATAAAATACTAGTTAATGGGAGGAGAAACCAAAGTTGTCTCACCCTTGCTCCTCCATTGCCGTGACTTGAGGGAGGAAGAAGAAAGTTGGGTTGCTTTAATTTTTGGCTTAGAAGATGGCTAGAAGGAGGAAAAACTACGATTTTAGCTAGTTAGGTAGCTGAAATTTCAAGTAACTCGGTAATCCATCGAAGAAGAAGAAGAAGAGGGCTGCAACAAAAAGAAAAATGGAGACAGTTTGCATGTTGAAGAAAACTAAGGATTTAGCTTGTTTAAGAGTTGTATCCTAATTTGGTAAGCTTTCTAAGCTCCCCTCTATCTTTAACTTTGTTGTAAAGAAAAATGATGATGGATTGTGGTTGGAAGCATGAATGCGGGTTGTAGAAAAGAAAAGCTCTTTGATTAGTTGTAAAAATTACTACTGTCCAATTTTGTGCCTTCGTTATGCTGTCCAAAATTTGAACAAATTAATGGTTCTATTTTCATGCCGATTAGGGGTTGATAAATTGAGTCTAATAGCTAAAATATTATGTTATTCTTACTAAGTTTCAGTTGTTAGTAGTGACGTAGCGATTTGACAATTAAATGCATAGATGATTGCTGGAAACTGCAGCTTGAAAACAAATTGTTCCAGCATGTAAATGCTGATTTGAATGTGCTGTAATATGTGGAGGAATTGGTCTGCTGCATGTTTGAAATAAAAGAAAACAATGGTTGTTAAATATTAGTTTTTGTTGCTAATCGAATGGGTTTAATTCATTGTTCAAGGGGCTATAAATTGGTGCTAATTAAGCTATTCGGATGGTCTAATAAAACAGCCTGAATGTTAAATAATGCTTGCTGTCCAGATTGAAATTATGCTAGAAGGTTGAACAATTGTTGTTCAAATGGAATTTTGGAGTGTTTAATGGACTCCATGTTGCAAAAATTTACATGAATAGAAATTTCTAAGCTTAAATTGTAAGAATTTGAGTTGCGTGGTTTAAATTGTCAAAGATGCATTTGGCAATTGATTATAATTTGTTAAAGGGTGTAAAGTATTGATAGTTCTAAATGGTACATAGTTAAATTCATGTATAAGGAAGCATGATAAATTAAGTGACTCCTTGCTTGTGAATGTGAATTAGATATAAATTAAATAAGCATGAAATCGAGTCATGGCATGTTTTATTAAATATGATACATATTGAAATCTATTGTTTTAGATATAGATTAAATGATATGTGATTGCCAAATGTGATTGTTAAGTGAATAATATTAGTTAAGTACTTAAGCAAATCTATTGTTTTACTTAAGCCTAAGAGCAAAGAGGATCAAAGTCGGATAGGGGAAAAGAGAAAGTAAACGAATAGCCGTGGATATCTAGTCGTCGACCACTTCCGAGGTAAGTTTTAAGTGATTAAACGTTGAGTAAATTCAATCATAATAGGACATAATGAGTTGATTTAATAAGATATGATGTGGCCATGATATGTCTTAAACTCAAATGGTAAGTTCATAAGTGTTTAGACTTGGAAATTTAAGAGCAAATTGTAATAATTTGCTTAGGACAGCAGCAGTAACGTGATTTTAGAAAATCACTATAAATTGTTGGTGTGGAATTATAGGCTGAATAAAATATGTAATCAAATCTTAATTAGTCTAGTTTCTCATAAAAGAGACCGTGTAAGCAAAGAAATTTCCTAAAGAGATATTTAAAGTTGTGTGAGACAGTGTCAGAATGACTCCGAAATCCCCTGTTCTGTTTTTAGAAAATCATTATAATTTGTACAAAAATGGTTATAAGATAAAATTTATATGCTTAGACTCCTTAATGAGTCTAGTTTCAAATGAAATCAAATATAACATATTTTTAATTCTGTACAATGAGAAATTTGATTCGTAGTGAAGACTGGTCAGATTAGTCAAACAGTGAAACATGTGAAACTTTAAGAAAAATCTGGTATTGATTGGACAAACCTAAAATTCTGAAAATTTTATGGATGGAAGATATATGAGTCTATATTCAGGGAAAATTATCGGCAATTGATTTTGAGTTTTGTAGCACCAGTTATAAATAATTTAGTGACTATTGCTCAGGAAAACAGCTTGTAGTGAATATGTGATTTTGTTGTAAACATTGATGAAACTATTTGAGTTGCTTATAAGCTATTGCTGAAATTGATGTACAAGATAAATATATATATGTGTGGTAAAGCCGAATGGCTAGTGTGATATATGTATGAGATATGTATATGTGGTAAAGCCGAATGGCTAGTGTGAAATATGTATGAGATATTTATATGTGGTAAAGCCGAATGGCTAATATGAAATATGTATGAGATATATATATGTGGTAAAGCCGAATGGCTAATGTGAAATATATATGAGATATGTATATGTGGTAAAGCCGAATGGCTAGTGTGAAATATGTATGAGATATGTATATTTGGTAAAGCCGAATGGCTAATGTGAAATATGTAGGAAATGTGTGTATATTGTGGCCGAATGACCAAATGTGAAAGGTGTGTATTATTAGATATTTGATGAGGCAAATGAATTACAAATATGACAGTCGATGTGAATGTTGTAACATGTGATTAAATGTACATGAAACTTGGAAATATATTCCGGGTAAGACCCGATGACTATGTGTGGAGATTATGTCCGGGTAAGACCCGATGACTACGTGTGGAGATTTTGTTCGGGTAAGACCCGATAACTACGTGTGGGGACTATTCGAGCTAAAGGTTTCGCTGAAGATTCGAGTAAAGCATAAGATTATACGACTTCACAGTAACAATTGGTAATAAATACGTTCAATGCGTTAAGTTGGTCAGGTATGTATTTTGAGATTATATTTAAGCTTGATTTGGACTAAATCACAAGGTCGTTATGTGATGCATATGTGAGTAAAGCAATAAGACCGTTCTATGATTATTGTGCATTTGGTCAATGTGGAAAGTTAGGTGAAAATATGTAATGTACCTATGTTTATAAGAGATCACTATCAAGTGAGAATTTATCTGCCTATTATATATGATGAGATGTGCATATTCGGTAAAGGGATGGTATGCCCGAAGGAAAAGTGAAATAAAAATACGAACAACTATGTTATAATTTGATTGTTATCTGTTGACACTGCTTAAAACTTACTAAGCATTGTAATGCTTACTCTGTTTACTTTGTTTCCTCTGTTTTATAGATCTCATTTGGAAGCTACAGGCTCGGGGATCGTCAGCAACTAGTCACACTATCACTATCCACTGTTTGGTACTGCTATGTTTTGGATTCTCTTATGGAATGTATAGAATAGACTAGTAGTGGGAGGATATTTTGGTTAGTGTATATAAGCTATGCGAATATGACATCTTTTGAATGTTTACTTTTATAAGTCTTCTTTTTTAAAATTTTATCCCTGGTTGTGTCTAGCAATTATCCAATTGAATGATCTTTACTTCAAGAAAATGAAAAAAAATTTTACTGTTCTGATATGAGTTTCAAGTCCGGTAATGCCCCTTTACCTATTCCGGCGACGGATACGGGATAGGGGTGTTACATAAATATTGGACTAGGCTAGGTGAATCTCATATTTGTGGCTAGATTTGGGCTAAAAGGGCCATACGAGCGTGTGGGCCCATTTGGGCCGAGAATAGGCTTTAGGCCCATTCTTATTGTTATCCTCGTTTTGAATACTTTAGTTTACTAAAATTATCGAAATACCCTCGATTTGTAAAATTACTGAAATACCTTCGACTTGTAAAATTACCAAAGTACCCTCGATTTATAGAATTACTGTTTTACCCTTAATTTACAGAATTATTGTTTTACCCTCGATTTACAAAATTACCGTTTTACCCTTGATTGTGAAATTACCGAAATACCCCTGTAAGGTAGAATTACCAAAATACCCTTGTAGGGCAGAACTACCGAAATACCTTTCTAGGGTAGAAATACCGAAATACCCCTGTAGGGTAGAATTACTGAAATACCCCTGTAGGTTAGAATTACCAAAATACCCCTGTAGGGTAGAACTACCAAAATACCCTTGTAGGGTAGAAATATCGAATTACCCCTGTAGGGTAGAACTATCGAAATACCCTTTTAGGGTAGAAATACCGAAATACCCCTGTAAGGTAGAATTATCGAAATACCCCTGTAGGGTAGAATTACCAAAATACCCCTGTAAGGTAGAACTACCGAAATACCCTTGTAGGGTAGAAATACCGAAATACACCTGTAGGGTAGAATTACCGAAATACCCTTGTAGGGTAGAATTACTTAAATACCCCTGTAGGGTAGAATTACCGAAATACCCCTGTAGGGTAGAATTACTGAAATACCCCTGTAGGGTAGAATTACCGAAATACCCCTGTGGGGTAGAATTATCGAGATACCCTTTTGGGGTAAAATTACCATTTTGCCCCTAGGGTGTTAAATGACTGTTTTGCCCTTGTGGCAAGTGACTGACTTGGACTGTGTGGTTGACAGATTTGATTGTGAATATATGTTGGTGATATGAATGACCTGACTGTGATTGTTTGATTCAAATATGGCCATGACATTCTACATACATGAAATGTTGCATGGGTTGGGTTTTATAAATGGAGGAAGTGCTAAAAGGGCTATGCCTCAGTTTACTGAAAAGGGCTTTGCCCCAGTTTATCAAAAAGGGCTTTGCCCCAGTTATTAAAAGAGGCTAGGCCTCCAGTTATATAATAAAGCAGCTATGCTACCAGTGGAGAGTTTGGTTGGGTGGGTTGAGTTATTCCCCACATGGAGAGCTTGGTTGGTACGGGTGGAGAGTAGCGGATGGTGGGTTGAGTAGTCTCCCCAAATGGGCTTGCATACATTCATTGGTATTTCATGTGATAGTGAAATGGGCCTATGGGCCATACCGTTTACAGTAAATGCTTCAGCCCAGTAACTGTTAAACGAAAGGCTTCGGCCCAGTATATGTCGAGAATGAATAGGGCTTTGGCCCAGATTGTACTGGTACCATGTTAATCACTATTTGTTTGTTATTGGGATTACACACTGAGTTTTCGTAAATTCACCCCATTTCTAACTGTGCAGGTAATCCCTAAGCTTAGATGGTTTAGAGCTGCGAGGGACTCGGAGATGGCTACACTACTGTTTCTGTTTCTTTTAATTGCAATTAAATTTCGTTTTGGGTTTTTAATTTATGTAATAATGCTGTTGGTGGGTTTTAAGTATTAATTTGGATTGTGATTTCTTATACTAAACTGCTAGTCTAGCAAAACTCGAGATTTCAAAAATGGCATGATTTTTCTAAGGAACACGAGCTTCCAACAACAAAGTTTTCAAAATGCTTCCGCGATTTTAAATGAGGTAATATACCAAAGGCAAACAAATTGGTAAACATTTTGATGAGAACTTTAGTTTAATAATAATAAAGGAATTTAGATTCAGTAATGGATTTTCACCCGAAAGATCAAATTTGAAAAAAGACTTGATGTGACGCACCAAATTCGGCCATAACGTCTAGGCCGAGTTTGGAGTGTTAGAAATTCTTTACCCGATTCTGGCTGAACTAACACTGGAGCTTCAGTCAAAAGAGTTTTTAGCTGATTAAAACTTTTCTGACATTTTTCAGACCATTCGAACTTTACGTCTTTCTGAAGCAATCTCGTCGATGGAGTCACAATCATCGAAAAGCCTTTTACAAATCATCTAT
Organism: Gossypium hirsutum; assembly: GCF_007990345.1. Classification (NCBI taxonomy): domain Eukaryota; kingdom Viridiplantae; phylum Streptophyta; class Magnoliopsida; order Malvales; family Malvaceae; genus Gossypium; species Gossypium hirsutum. The sequence goes on from NC_053424.1 coordinate 72,400,145, forward strand.
AATAACTAGCTAGTCCCAGAAAACTACAGACTTCAGATACATTTCTTGGAGGCTTCCAATCCATTGTTGTAGAAATCTTTCTCGATTTGACTTAGATACCTGATGCTGATACAATATACCCTAGAAAACCAACCTCACGCAACTAGAATTCAGATTTACTAAACTTTGCATATAATTGCTTATCACGTAGAGTTTGCAATACAACTCTCAAATGCTCGGCATGCTCAGTTTAATCTTTCGAATAGATCAAAATATCATCTATGAACACAACAACAAATTGATCTAGATACGGCCTGAAAATCCGATTTATTAAGTCCATAAAAATTGTAGGAACATTCATTAATCCAAAAGGCATAACTAAGAATTCATAGTGTCCGTACCTCGTTCGAAAAGCTATCTTTGGCACATTGGAGTCTCTTACTCGTAATGTAACAGCCCGATTTAGACCCTAGACGAAACATTGGTTTTGGGACCATGAATCTGAGTCAGAAAAATATTTTAATATTATTTTTGGTGTTTGTAGTATGTGAATTAATATGCGTGAAATTTTCGTATGAAAATTTTGTCGTTTAAGTGATTAATTTGACTAAAGGACTAAATCGCATAAAATGCAAAAGTTGCATTCTATTTGATAAAGGTGTCTATTTGTCATGACTTATGAAATGAAAGGTCCTTCTATTGCAATTAGACCATGGATAGTGGGAATGGACATAAATGGATATATATTAAGTGATTATATAATGGTTTAGTAAAGGTTAAAATTGTAAAATGGCTAAATAATGTTAATTAAATGAAAAACAAAAGAGATTTAGTCCATTTTTCTTATTCTAGCCGAAAATTAGAGGTGAAAAACACCATGTTAGGGCTTGAAGGTTTGGCTCTTGCTCTTGTTAATTGTAATTTTATTTTAGCTCAGTTTTTGATGATTTCTACGTTTTTGTGATCGTTGCTTTGAGTACTAGCTAACCCGTACCCTAATTTCTAAAATTGTTGATGATTTTGGGATATGCCATTGTTGGATATGTGAGTTTGGAGATGTTAAATGGTGAAATATAAAAGCTTGGTGATAGATAAACATGTTTTGTATAGTTATTTTTGATGAATTTGCTTATTATGGACTAATTTGTGAAAATGAGAAATTGAGAGGTTGAAAAGTGAAATAAATGAAATTTATGGTCTACTATGGACTCTATAGATTTTCGACCAAGCTTGTGTTTAATAGGATTATGTGAATTTTATGTATGTGTGAAATAAGGACTAAAATGTTAAAAATGTGAAAGTTAGGGGCTAATGTGCAAAAATCCCCAAATATGTGATTGTGGAAGAAGTTGAATGTGTTGGTGATTAATTGGGTTAATTTTGAATACATATAGATCAAGAAAAGAGGAATTCAGATTTAGATTGAGGAAAATCGAAGATTATTGAGTAATCGATCCGATTTGTCAATTCCGAGTACGAGGTAAGTTCGTATGTGTAATTTCATTGTAAATGCATGTTAAATGCTTTAATATTGCATAAAATATGATTACAATATTTCAGATAAAGTTTAAATGATGATTTTGACACTACGGAGTTGGTCGATGATGAAATCGACTTGTCTTGGTCGATTGATTGAGGATCACTCCCTTAATCAGTTGCAAAAGACTGGTTCAAACCCCTTTTAGAAGTATCCAAAAGTGCCACGCTGAGAAAAGGAAAAGAAGCAATCAGCCTATACCCCCAATGTAAGCCAAAACACACGTTACTACAGAAACAAGACTAGCACCAATATGTCCCAATTGGTCAAAGTCCAATTGCAAAAATTGAAAACAAAATAGAGAGAGGGAGAGATGAGGTATTCGGTCAAAATGGCAATATGACAAGAGAGAAAATCTGTTAACCCAAAAAGAATTGAAGGAGGGGGAGGAAGGTGTGTTCGGCCAAACAAGAAGGTGAAGGAAAAGGAAAGAATTGGGAGAGAAAAGAAAAAGGAGTATTCGACCAATATTTGAGAGAGGGTGAGAAGAAAGTAATCGGTTTTAGGGAAGAACAAACCCAAAATAGACCAAATTGAGAAAACCCTCGAATGGTCTCTAGTAACAATCCGTCCCCAAAAGAGAAATACGAAAGATGGAGAAACAGTAAAAACCAAAAGTGAAAGTGTGCTATTGACTGATTTTGACAAAATGGGACTCCCACATTTGGCACAACACTCCCACTCTTCCCAAAGTCCCTTAATTCATTCCTTGAAGATCTCGTTACATTACCCCACTGACTAATTTGAACTCCACCCAACCACTTCTATCCAAAATTTCCTCCCTAAAACACTCCCCAAATCCCCCTAATAATTGAAATTCCTCAATAATCTCCTAAAATTCTGCCACCACTCCCCACACTCTTCAAACACACAAGTTTCAGTCAAAATAGAACTCTCCCATGGCCAACAACAAAATAGAACACCTCCACGCGCCTACCAGTATTCGAACCTCAGACCTCAAGTAACTACCACACGCCACTTATCCTCTAGACCAGCAGGCCCTTTCTGTTATGTTTTACCCATATTTATTTATAAGCCTACTGACTAGGGATAGGGTTTAAACTTTTTAAAATCAAAACTTTTGGACATTCCCAGGCTTGAACCCAATACTTCTGAAACAATTCCTAAAACACATAACCACTGAAGCAGATACACATTTGTGTCACTTTCTTGCACAATTAAACATTTATGTACAGCCTCCTAATTGTTTCCATGCTCAAGACCTAACACTTCCAAGCCCAAAATTCGGGGCGTTACAGCGACATATGGTCATGTGTCCCTTGGGGTACACTTAGAATTAAATTCAGTATACCCTACAGTTTTGACACGGCCTAGACACATGAGCGTGTCTGTTGGTCGTGTGTGGCACATGGGCTGGCACATGGGTATGTGGTCAGTCGTGTGACCCAAGTCAAGAACCCCTTTAGATTTCACACGTCTTAGCACACGGGCATGTCCTTGGCAGTGTGGTACAAGTTAGTATGTATGCCCTATTTTCACACAGGCTGCGCCATGGGCTTGTCAGGTGGCCGTGTGAGGCACATGGCCTGTCCAAACGGACACGTGACTTATGATTTTATGAAATTTTTCTAATTGTTTGGAAATTTTTATTTGCAATCAGTTTAGTCTCGAACCACTCTTAAGCATGTTTTAAGGCCTTGTAGGGCCTCATAAGGAACATTATGAATGAATTTTGTTTATGATTGTATAAATGTATGAGAATGAGATGTATTGTCCGGTAATACCTCGTAACCCTATTCCGGCATCAGATATGGGTTAGGGGTGTTACATTTTATTGGTATTAGAGCTACAGTTTAGTCGATTCTAGGACTAACGTAAGTGAAAGTCTAGTTATACATGCCATATATATATAACTGCGATAGTGTGATGATTCCTGACATTTGAAATGTGTTTTTGTATAGCAAATGGCTCCCGATCAAGCTATAGCTGACAATGTGGAAAGTATTGCGCTTGCTCCCGCTCAAGGGGCAGGGACGACCGATTCTAGGCCTATTTCTAGTAGTCAGGGAGGAGAGGCTAAGCAAGCCTTCCTCTAAATGATGACTAAATGGTTCATGAAATTCGTACGAACGAATCTGGCTGCTCAACAACCTCCAGCCCCACCTATTCCTCAACAAGTTCCAGTAGTGCCGCAAGTGATAGATCCAATCTGATTGAGTAAGCCACCTGTTGATAAGATTTGGAAACACAGGGTTGAAGAATTTCGAACTACAGTTGATGGTGATGCTAATAGAGATAAGTCCTGGCTCGAGAACACTACCAGAGTATTCAATGAATTATCCTATACCCCTGATGAATGTATCAAATGTGTGGTATCTTTATTCAGAGATAATGCATATCATTGGTAGAAAACGTTGACATCAGTGGTTCTTAGTGAAGGGGTTACTGTGAATTCTTTCAGATTAAGTTTCGGAAGAAGTATATAAGCCAAAGATTTCTCGATCAGAAACTAAAGAGTTTTTAGAGTTGAAATAGGGTGGAATGAATATGACCGAGTACGAAAGAGAATTTGTACGATTGACTAAATATGCTCGAGAATATGTTTCTACCGAAGAGATTATGTGTAAACGGTTCGTTAATGGGTTGAATGAAAATAAAAAGCTATTTGTTGGAATTCTGGAAATTAAAGAATTTGTTGTTTTAGTTGAAAGAGCTTGTAAAGCTGAAGATCTCAGTAAAGAAAGAGGAAAGTAGATTCAGAGGCTAGAGACACCAGAAAACGATTGATGAATAAGTCGTATCAGTCTTCATCAAATAAATCCAAAGATTAGTATAATCGTCCGAATGCTTCAATGGGATATTTGAACGAGGATCGTGCTAAATAATACTCTGGTTCTAAAGCTCAAGCTACGTCAGTAGCTAGTGTTGGCAGTGTAAGAGACAATAAACCTAAATGTCGGCACTATGAACGATGACATTTTGGAGAATTCTAGAACAAAAGAAATAAAGCTTGTTACAAATGTGGATCATTGTATCATTTTATGCGAGACTGTCTAGAGTTGATGCAAAAAGAGGATGTTCAAAACATGAGGCTGAGTAACACTGTAAACAGGGGTAGAACACCCAGAAATACGGGAAATGTGAGTGGTGGTTGAGGTGCGACACGAGACACTGCTGCGAGATCTGATGCTAGAGCACCTGCATAGGCCTATGCTATTCGTGTTCGCGAAGAAGCGTCATCTCTAGATGTTATTACCGGTACTTTTACTCTCTATGATACTAAAGTTATTGCATTGATAGATCCAATATCAACTCATTCATATGTATGTGCGAATTTAGTATCTAGTAAGACTTTGCCTGTAGAGTCTACTGAATTTGTAACTAGAGTATCGAACCCTTAGGCAGATGCGTCTTGGTTGATAAAGTATGCAATAATTGTTCGTTGATGTTTAGAGATTCATGTTTTCTGGCTAATTTGATTTGTTACCATTCAATGAATTTGATATAATCCTAGGTATGGATTGGATAACATTGCATGATGCTATTGTGAATCGCAAAAGAAAGAAGATTGATTTGAGATGTCAGAATAATGAGATTATTCGAATCGAGTCAGATAATTTGAATGGATTGCCATCAGTGATTACGCCAATGTTGGCTCAGAAATATATTAGAAAAGGCTGTGAAGCTTATTTAGCTTATGTGCTTGATATGAAAGTAACTGAAAAGAAGAGTGAATCAGTGTCAGTTGTGTGTGACTACCCATATGGGTTTCCTGTAGAGTTATCGGGTTTACCATCGATCCAAGAGGTTGAATTTGGTATTGAGTTAGTGTCTGGATTGAATTTGGTATTGAGTTAGTGCCTGGAACAACTCAAATATCAATAGCTCTGTAAAGAATGACACCGACTGAATTAGAAGAGTTGAAAGCTCAGTTGCAAGAATTGACAGATAGAGGCTTCGCGTGACCAAGTTATTCTCCTTGAGGTGCACCGATTTTGTTTGTGAAAAGGAAAGAAGGAACTATGAGAATGTGGATTGATTATCGACAGCTCAATAAAGTGATGATCAAGAACAAATATCCTTTACCGTGGATAGATGATTTGTTTGATCAGTTAAAAAGGGCTACAGTGTTTTCAAAGATAGATTTGAGATCAGGTTACTATCAGTTGCAAGTGAAAGACTCCAATGTACCAAAAACTACTTTCCGAATGAGGTACGGACATTATGAGTTTTTGGTTATGCCTTTCGGATTAACAAATGCACCTGCTATTTTTATGGATTTGATGAACAGAATTTTCAGACCATATTTAGATCGATTTGTTGTTGTATTCATTAATGATATATTGATATATTTACATGATGAAACTAAACATGCTGAGCATTTGAGAATAGTGCTACAGACTTTGCGAGATAAGAAACTGTATGCGAAGTTTAGCAAATGTGAATTATGGTTACGAGAAGTTGATTTTCTGGGACATGTTGTGTCAGCATCTGGCATTTGAGTTGATCCGAGCAAAATTTCAGCTATTTTGGATTGGAAGCCTCCGAGCAATGTTTTTGAAGTCCGTAGTTTTTTGGGACTTGCTGGTTATTATCGATGGTTTGTAAAAGGCTTTTCTATGATTGCGATTTCGTTGACGAAATTGCTTCAGAAAGATGTGCAATTTGAATGGTCTAAAAAGTGTCAGAAAAGTTTTGATTAGTTAAAAACTCTATTGACTGAAGCTCCAGTAATAATACAACCAGAATCAGGTAAAGAATTTGTGATCTACAATGATGCTTCGTTGAATGGTTTGGGTTGCGTTTTGATGCAGGAAGGCAAAGTCATAGCTTATGCCTCGAGACAATTGAAGTCACATGAAAAGAATTACCCGATGCATGATTTGGAATTAGCAGCTATTGTATTCGCGTCGAAGATTTGGCTCCATTATCTGTTTGGTGAGAAATGTCATGTTTATTCTGATCACAATAGTTTAAAATACTTAATGACTCAAAACGATCTGAATTTATGACAGCGAAGATGGTTAGAATTATTGAAAGATTATGAGCTAGTGATTGACTACCATCTGGGAAAGGCCAAAGTTGTTGCTGATGCTTTAAGTCAGAAATCTTTGTTTGCTTTACGTGTGATGAATATTTAGATGGCTATATTTGATGACGGTTCAATTGTAGCTAAGTTGAAAGTGAGACCATTATTTATACAGTAGATCTGCAAAGCTCAAAAAGTTGATAGTGAATTGTTAGCAAAGCGAGGTCACAGTGATTTGAATTCTGATTTACTGGTTTCGAGTTGGTGGGATGATTGTTTAAAATTTAGTGGCTGAATATGAGTTTCAAGAAATTCAGAGTTGATTTGGATGATTTTGAATGAAGCACATAGTAGTTGTTTGTCTGCTCATCTGGGAAGTATGAAAATGTATAATGATTTGAAACAGCTTTACTGGTGGTCTGGTATGAAACGTGATATTTCAAAGTTTGTTGCGAAATGTTTGATTTGTCAGCAAGTTAAAGCTGAACATCAAGTATCGTCTAGTTTATTGCAGTCGATTATGATTCTTGAGTGGAAATGGGATAGAGTAGCTATGGATTTTGTGATGGGAATGCCCCTATCTCTGAGAAGGAAAGATGCAATTTGGGCTGTTGTTGACCGATTGACAAAATCAGCTCATTTCATTCTTGTGTATACAGATTATTCACTTGAGAAGCTTGCTAAATTGTATATCTCTGAGGTTCTAAGATTACATGGAGTACCTATTTCTATTGTTTTGGATAGAGATCCGAGATTTACATCGCGATTCTGGAAGAAATTACAAGATGCACTAGGTACAAAGCTACACTTTAGTATTGCATTTCACCCGTAGACGGATGGTCAATTCGAGCGAGTTATACAAATACTCGAAGACATCTTAAGATGCTGTATTCTTGAGTTTCAAGGTATGTGGGAAAAGTATTTTCCATTGATTGAATTTGCGTATAACAATAGCTTTCAATCAATTATTAAAATGGCATCGTACGAAGCTTTATATGGTCGTAAATGCCGAACAACTTTGTATTGTACTGAGCTCATTGAGAATAAGTTACATGGGTTTGATCTAATTAGAGAAACAGAAGAAAAAGTGAAAGTGATTCATGAAAGTTTGAAAGCAACACCGTGTAACACCCCATACCCGTAACCCATATCGGAATGGAATACAAGGCATTACTAAAATCGATCTCACACACACAAACATTCCCCAAGTTTCCAAAACTTGGTCCAATTTAAAACTTTTTCAGTTTCTACTTTAAACTTCTTATTATGGGCCTATGAGCCTCAAATTGACCATTAAAAACTATTCGGGATCAATCAGGGTCCTTAAACCATCAATAAAAAAATTGACTTTGAAATAGGGTACACGTCCGTGTCCTCCACCCGTGTGGAACTAATTCTAAATGCACACCTACAGGGGTTTTCACACGGCCTGACAAACGCTCGTGTCCTAGCCCGTGTGCAAAAACTTGGACATTTTGTTTATGACGTCAGCAATCCCAAAATGTCACACGGCCAAGGCACAATCCCATGTACTAGGCCATGTCCTTCACACGGCTGAGGCGCACGGCCGAGTCTTTGCCCGTGTGTTTACTACCATGCATATTGACTTGAAAATTTTATGTGCAGGGGACACATGACTGGACTGTGTGCCACACACAGCCTAGACACACATCCGTGTGTCTACCCGTGTGGACAATATAAGGCTATTTACCAAGCCTCTTTGCCACCCTTACTTACACAGCCTATACATTAGCAACCAAAACCAATACAAGGCTATCTCATGCAACCAAATCAGCAACAATAAATAGCATTCCATATGTGCATTTTACTCATCTATGAAAATAGCATCTTTGTATACAAATCAAAATGAATGTTAGCCATCATTCAAGGCTTAGTACAAAATGAGGGATTTATCCCAAACCAAGACATTTGGCCAAATTAATAGTAATCCAAAACACAAGCCTAATTCCCTATACATGCCATATTCAAAAATATAAATCAAACTATACCAAATGCTTTGATTGATAGTGTGATCGATATCTCTGACTTCAGTTGATCCTTGAGCTAGATAGGCGGCACTATGAGAAAATGGAAAAGGAGAGGGAGTAAGCATAAATCTTAGTAAGTTGCACATAAATGAATATACAACACAACTTTACCATTCACCAACAAGCTCATAACATACAATTGGGCATAAGCAAAAACTTACTTATCAAAATCCAGTACACATCGTATATCATAAAATGGGCTCATATTCTATATATACCAAACAGGTACCTATACCACTCACAACACATTTATACTTTCCTCGTTAACTAGAAATCATAACTTTCGCTGTTGAACCATTTGGAACACCATCAGATATTCATTAAGCCTCAAACATGGGGTAAGGTGTCGATGCCATGTCCCAGACATGGTATTACACAAGCTCTAGCATATCTGTACCGATGCCGTGTCCCAGACATGGTCTTACATTGACTTATGTCTCGAGGCCGATGCATGTCCCAAACATGTCTTGCACTAGCACTCGTCTCAATACCGATGCCGTGTCCCAGACATGGCCTTACACTGGCTCTCATAATGTGGCTAATGCATGTCCCAGACATGTCTTACACTAGCTCACAAAAACCCATATGTTATGGCATGAATATTTGATTTATTTCGTAGGTTCAAACAGGAGCTCTACTATCTCTATTTCCATCATGCTTTCTCAATTCCACAATCAAGCAATTCATGCTATATTAAATTCAAGTACAATTCAACACATACAATAACATTGTAGTTGTATTATTTACATACAACTTACCTCGGATTACAAAATGTGGCGACTAGTCAATTTAGTCAATTTGCTTGGCTTTTCCCTGGTCTAGATTTGGATTCGGCATTTCTTGATCTATAATAACAAAATGCACTTATTTAGTAACTTTATCAATCTAGGTATTCTACAATTCATAATTGGGCAAAATGACCAATTTGCCCCTAAACTTTTGTAAAATGACCACTTTACCCCTAAGCCTGAAAATCTATTTTTTATCTAATTTCTTCACACCTTAAGCCTAGCCGAACCCTTTCTACTCTTATAGCAACTCCAAATTCTCACTATTTCACACACTTATCATCTATTTTACAACTTATGCAAAATAGTCCTTTTAGGTGTTTTCATGCTAACACCTTTCACAAAAGTTGTTTATAAGACACCCAAGACTCATTTTCTTCCATAAAAAAACCAGCAAACATTACAAATCCTTTCATGGAAAAACCCTAAAGTCTTAATTATTTTGCAAAATAGTACCTTATTTGAAAGCTTAAGCTTTAAGGGTCTCAAAATGCAAAAATCATCAACAAAGGGTATGAAAATCACTTACTTGTGTAACGCCCCGTACCCGAGACCGTCGCCGGAGTCGAACACGAGGTGTTAATAGACTTAATTCATTACTTAAACATTTCAAACAATTTATTTTTAAAATTTTCAGTCAAGCTAACAATCTGCGTCATAGTCGCTTAAAAATTCATATCTCGAGTTACGAAAATTGAAATTTAATTCCGTAAACTTTCCCTGAAACTAGGCTCATATATCTATTTAATAATGTTTTTATAGAAATTTTGGTTGAGCAAATTAGTACAGTTTATTAGTTAAAGTCTCCCCTGTTTCAGAGTTTGACTACTCTGACCTCTATGTATCACGAATCAAATATCTCCCTGTACAGAGTTTCAATGACTATACCGTTTGCTTCTAATAAAACTAGACTCAATAAGGAATCTGTACATATAAATTATGACTTCTAATTATCTTTTAAAAATTTATGGTGAATTTCCAAAGTCAGAACAGGGGATCTAGAAATTGCTCTAGCCTGTTTCATAAAAATTTAAACATCTCATAAAATATAACTCATATACCTGTTTTGTTCCATCCATATGAAAATAGACTCAGAATTCTTCAATTCCATATATTAATCATCATCTAATTCTATCTCTACTATTTTTAGTGATTTTTCAAACTCATGTCACTGCTGCTGTCTGAATCTATTTTATGGTAAATTTTACCTATTTCATGGTTTCCATGGATTAGCTAGCAATTTAGCATACATAACACCAAATATGATCATGATTAGCCATTCCAATGGCTAATCATTATCAAGAATTTCCATACCACTCAATAACCATATCATAAGACCATATATACAAAATGATTATAATGCTATACATGCCATACTCAAAATATACAAGCCATTATGCCAAGATGGTATACGGATAGTGTGAGTGTGCCTCCGACCGTTCCCGATTTCCGAGCTGGCTTGTCAACACTACAAGGAATGAAAAGGAGGGAGTAAGCATAAATGCTTAGTAAGTTCACATGCAAATATCAAGTAACATAACTATATAAGCAAACATAAAACATCATTTGCATAATCATCACCGAGACATTCATATCACATTTTCATTTATCATCTTACCATATTGTTGTTATATCGAGTTTTCAACCCGAGGGTTAAGTACATACTTGTTCAAAGTATTCATTTCACAACACTTACCAATACATCCCTTTCATCTCGAATATTTCTCCATTTGAGTAGAATTTTACCCGTTGAACACATCGAAATATAATTCAGATACATGGAAAGTTTGCACATAAGTGCCACATATGAAGCCAAGCTACCATGTAACCCGCCCATAAGTGAACTTAGACTCAACTCAATGAGCTCGGGCGTTCACATCCATAAGTGAACTCGGACTCAACTCAACGAGCTCGGATGCCTTGTTACATTTCTCGAACTCGGACTCAACTCAACGAGTTCAGACATTCGCAGCCATAAGTGAACTCGGACTCAACTCAACGAGTTCGGATGCCCAAATATCCTAGTGACATGTCACTTGTATCCTAATCCATTCCTAAGGTTCAACGGGACCTTTTTCCCAATCATGTGTCTCAACCATCTTCTACGAAATGCCGTTACCGATACTCGGTAGTATTTCACATTTTCCAAGTGTATCACATAATTTGACATATAACAAACAATTATCACAGTGTAATATTTCAAAATAATTATCATATCATTTAAATAACATTAAAACATTTAAAATAATAACTATGTTACCAACATTTACATATGAACTTACCTCGTATGCGAAAATGGCTACTTTTACCATTTCGTCCACAACTTGGTATTTTCCCCATTTTAGCCCGAATTTTAATTTCCTTGCTCTATCATTTAAAATATAGTATAATTAGGACTCACATTATTCAAATTGACCCAAAATCATATTTTGGAAAAATTACAGTTTTGCCCCTAAACTTTTGCATATTTACACTTTTTCCCCAAAGCTCGTAAATTAAACTTCAGCCTATTTTCTTATGTTTTATGACATGCTGATCATTTTTCCCTTCTATGGTAACATCAAATTCTCACTCTAACATGTACTTATGACTATTAGGTATTTTTACCGATTAAGCCCTTTTGCTCGTTTTCACTTAAAACCGAGTAGTACAAGTTGTCTAACATAATTTAAAACCTCATATTCTATCATAAAACACCAAAATACACAAAATTCACCTATGGGTATTTTTTCAAATATGAACCCTAGGTTGAATTATTGCTAGCATAAGCTTAATCGAGCTACCGGGACTCCAAAAACGTAAAAATCATTAAAAACGAGGCTAGAACGGACTTACAATCGAGCTTGGAAGCTTGAAAAACCCTAGCCATGGTTTCTCCTTGCTATATTCGGCCATGGGGTTGAAGATGAGAAAAATTGGCTTTTAATTTTGTATTTTAATTCATTTTACCCCTAAATGACCAAAATGCCCTTACTACTAAACTTTCCAAAAATTCCATCCATGTCCAATTTTTGTCCATAGACTTAGAAATTGGTAAAATTTCTATTTAAGACCTCCTAATTAATATTTCAAAACAATTTCATACTAGAAACTTCTAGAATGTAAGTTTTACAAATTATTCGATTTAGTCCCTAATTTCAATTTAAGCACTTTATGCATAAAATTTCTTCACGAAATTTTCACAAAATCATGCAGTCATATCATAGACCTCAAAATAATCATAGAATAATTATTTCTATCTCAGATTTTGTGGTCATGAAACCACTATTCCGACTAGGCCCAAAATCAGGATATTACAACTCTCCCCCCTTTAGGGGTTTTCGTCCCCGAAAATCTTACCAGAAAAGTGGTCTTCACTTTTAATCTCATATTCGGTACCGAAGAACTTTCACTTAGGCTGTACCTCCAATACATCTCTTTAATTTCTCATATGATCTGAAAGCTTACAATCTCAACTCTCAACTGTTCTTAAATTTTCAACCCTTCTCAGTTTCCCATGATATCATGACATAAAACTCGGATCTTAACTTGATTAATGGAGACCGGGATTCCAAGAAATCCAACAATAAAAGAGACCTAAAATTCCATGAATCTGATGAGTAGGAATTCATTCAATACAGATATGATTTATAGATCTCGCTAAACATTTAACAATAGGATACATCACATTTTCCTCTTTCTGCTATGGAATTAATTCTGATATGGCCTCAAGAATAATCCTTCTCATTTCCATCCCAATATCAACACTGACAAGGATAATTTTGATAGATTCCAATGCTCGGCTTTAACCCCTTTAACAACTCCGATTTTATGTAACATCGAAAGCTCTAAACTATCACATTACCTCACTGTCTTGAAACACATCACAATTCATACAACAGTACATTACTGAAAGTCAGGAAGTCTTTACTCAATGTAGACTAGTCTAGCTCAGACGCTTCGGTTGCCAATATTCTCATCTATCCAAACTTTGTCAACATGTAATAAACTTTTCAGCTTTCACAAGACGAAAACCTTATCATTCGTAGTGACTTTAACTAATATCCAACTTTTTCTAATAAATATACACTTCTCGTTCAGACTATTTACTCTTTTATCAGTACAAAAATGGAATTATATTATCAGACTTGAGAAAAATAATCCTGACATAATTGTCACATGAAATCTTTCAAATAAATAATTCACCATACCGACTGAAACTCGCGCTTTTATCACCTATGCCTTTACTGATGTCAAATCCTTACACAAAATTAGAAAAAAATCCCAATACTAAAATCACCACATTACCAAGATCAAATTAGAAGTATAGTCATATTTGACATGATTATCACGAGCTGAAGAATGTACTTCGAACATGAGTCATAATTGACAAATTATGGAACAAAGATAACAAGAAAACCGAATAAAGAAATCCAGAATAAAGAGATCCAGGATAAAGAAACCCAAGATACGATACTATGCCGGAGAATCGAAAACCAAACTCATAAAGAAAATACAGAATACCAAGATAATTCTTCAAAGAAAGAAAGTCCAAAAAAACATCATTTAATCCCACTGGAATCAAATATAACAAGAACAATATATCTTCCCATACATATATATCAGATGAAGCATCAAGTAGAAGAAACAGAATCATAATATCATATGTATTCTCTCATCAATTCTTATCAGACGAAATGAAATAGAATACCCGATGAAATAGAGCAATATAAATTATAAACCAGTCAGACTACCAATGCTTTCATCCAACACCAGAATTAGAAGACATTCCCATATAACAAGAATTTCTTCAGAAGATCAATAGCTATAGAAATATTTCTGAGAACGGGTAAACACATAGAACATCTCAAAAGAGACTGCTAAATCTGTCCAGTCATAACTGTCACACTCAGATAGTTCACATTTCAAATATCATTTCCCCAACTAGTTCTTCCATTACAAATTTCATATTAAACCATTCACTAAAGAAGGCCAGTTCTGAATAAATTTCGATTTACACTTTTCTCGACCTTGCACCTGAGTAATTCGATTTACCAAAGAGAATTCCTTCTCTAATTGGGATAGTGCATAACTTCAATAATCTTTACGTCAATCCGATACTTTACTGGCTCTGACTTTACTTATCAGCTCATTTTCAATCTCTGATCATACTTATAATTATTCTATCACTAAACTCTTTGGGTTCTCAACCGGAAACTTATTCAATACAAATCTCATGAAATTCCATTATAAGTACCACTTCGGTAAGGGGGAGGGGTTGTAGGACCTCTGACTCGACTTTCTTATACATACACATATGACACAACTTCCATCATCATAGCAACATCATCAAAATCATGTTATTCATTTAGGCAATGCAACATTCATGTTGGCTTACACAAATTTTCCTATTATCCCATTTAGACAATATACTTATGCATACATTCTATGTTTTCTAGATATCTTTACTTATCCATTCATTTAATTAAATTAAGTCATGCTTATGAAATCATATAAGACCAAACAAACATAGATATTTGCATCACAATCACAACTTTCATTTCGTGCATCATCATGTACATATCATTACAATCATATAATTCATTCCAACAATTTAACATAGATAAGTTCATCTCATTATAATCTTTTATCTTATAAAAATTATATATCATTAGCATTCATCAACATTCGACGTCCAAATCAAGACAAGGACATTTTCATTCGTATCATAATATTATGACTTTTATTCATACCTCTACTACTTTTTATTTATTCCGTTCATCTTATCAAGTAAGCCATATACACTACATCATATAAGCATTAAGCAAATATGGATATTTATCACATTTGTATCATAAACTTTTATTCATACTTTTCTAAACCGAGACTTATCGTAATCATAATTTTACTTAAATACCTTCAAATAACATTGAACATGGTCGGCGCAGCTCGGTTGGAGAGTACCCTGTCTAAATAAGACGGTACTCATACGCGTCGGAAGACATCACACTATCACAGATCAGTGGCATGTATAGCTAAACTTTTACACATGCTAAGTTAGTCTGAGAATCGACTAAACCTACTCTGATACCACCAAATGTAACGCCCTATACCCGAGACCGTTGTCGGAGTCGAACACGAGGTGTTAATAGACTTAATTCATTACTTAAACAACTCAAACAATTTTTTTTTTAAATTTTCTGTCAAGCTAACAATCTGCATCATAGTCGCTTAAAAATTCATATCTCGAGTTACGAAACTCAAAATCAAATTCCATAAATTTTACCTAAAACTAGACTCATATATCTATTTACTAATTTTTTTATATAAATTTTGGTTGAGCAAATTAGTACAGTTTATTAGTTAAAGTCTCCCCTATTTCAGAGTTTGACTACTCTGACCTCTGTGTATTACGAATCAAATATCTCCCTGTACAGAGTTTCAATGACTATACCGTTTGCTTCTAATAAAACTAGACTCAATAAGGAATCTGTACATATAAATTATGACTTCTAATTATCTTTTAAAAATTTATGGTGAATTTCTAAAGTCAGAAGAGGGGATCTAGAAATTGCTCTGGCCCTGTTTCATAACAATTTAAACATCTCATAAAATATAACTCATATACCTGTTTTGTTCCATCCATATGAAAATAGACTCATAATTATTCAATTCCATATATTATTCATCATCTAATTGTATCTCTACTATTTATAGTGATTTTTCAAACTCACGTCACTGCTTCTGTCTGAATCTATTTTATGGTAAATAATACCTATTTCATGGTTTCCATGGATTAGCTAGCAATTTAGCATACATAACACCAAATATGATCATGATTAGCCATTCCAATGGCTAATCATTACCAAGCATTTCCATACCACTCAATAACCATATCATAAGACCATATATACAAAATGATTATAATGCTATACATGCCATACTCAAAATATACAAGCCATTATGCCAAGATGGTATACGGATAGTGTGAGTGTGCCTCCGACCGTTCCTGATTTCCGAGCTGGCTTGTCAACACTACAAGGAATGAAAAGGAGGGAGTAAGCATAAATGCTTAGTAAGTTCACATGCAAATAGCAAGTAACATAACTATATAAGCAAACATAAAACATCATTTGCATAATCATCACTGAGACATTCATATCACATTTTCATTTATCATCTTACCATATTGTTGTTATATCGAGTTTTCAACCCGAGGGTTAAGTACATACTTGTTCAAAGTATTCATTTCAAAACACTTACCAATACGTCCCTTTCATCTCGAATATTCCTCCATTTGAGTAGAATTTTACCCGTTGAACACATCGGAATATAATTCGGATACATGGAAAGTTTGCACATAAGTCCCACATATGTAGCCAAGCTACCATGTAACCCGCCCATAAGTGAACTCAGACTCAACTCAACGATCTCGGGAGTTCGCATCCATAAGTGAACTCGGACTCAACTCAACGAGCTCGGATGCCTTGTTACATCTCTCGAACTCGAACTCAACTCAACGAGTTCGGACATTCGCATCCATAAGTGAACTCGGACTCAACTCAACGAGTTCGGATGCCCAAATATCCTAGTGACATGCCACTTGTATCCTAATCCATTCCTAAGGTTCAACGGGACCTTTTTCCCAATCATGTGTCTCAACCATCTTCTACGAAATGCCGTTACCGATACTCTATAGTATTTCACATTTTCCAAGTATATCACATAATTTGACATATTAACAAACAATTATCACAGTGTAATATTTCAAAATAATTATCATATCATTTAAATAACATTAAAACATTTAAAATAATAACTATGTTACCAACATTTACATATGAACTTACCTCGTATGCGAAAATGGCTACTTTTACCATTTCGTCCACAACTTGGTATTTTCCCCATTTTAGCCCGAATTTTAATTTTCCTTGCTCTATCATTTAAAATATAGTATAATTAGGACTCACATTATTCAAATTGACCCAAAATCATATTTTGGCAAAATTATAGTTTTGCCCCTAAACTTTCGCATATTTACACTTTTGCCCCAAAGCTCGTAAATTAAACTTCAGCCTATTTTCTTATGTTTTATGACATGCTGATCATTTTTCCCTTCTATGGTAACATCAAATTCTCACTCTAACATGTACTTATGACTATTAGGTATTTTTACCGATTAAGCCCTTTTGCTCGTTTTCACTTAAAACCGAGTAGTACAAGTTGTCTAACATAATTTAAAACCTCATATTCTATCATAAAACACCAAAATACACAAAATTCACCTATGGGTATTTTTTCAAATATGAACCCTAGGTTGAATTATTGCTAGCATAAGCTTAATCGAGCTACCGGGACTCCAAAAACGTAAAAATCATTAAAAACGAGGCTAGAACGGACTTACAATCGAGCTTGGAAGCTTGAAAAACCCTAGCCATGGTTTCTCCTTGCTATATTCGGCCATGGGGTTGAAGATGAGCAAAATTGGCTTTTAATTTTGTATTTTAATTCATTTTACCCCTAAATGACCAAAATGCCCTTACTATTAAACTTTCCAAAAATTCCATCCATGTCCAATTTTTGTCCATAGACTTAGAAATTGGTAAAATTGCTATTTAAGACCTCCTAATTAATATTTAAAAACAATTTCATACTAGAAACTTCTAGAATGCAAGTTTTAAAAATTATTCGATTTAGTCCCTAATTTCAATTTAAGCACTTTATGCATAAAATTTCTTCACGAAATTTTCACACAATCATGCAATCATATCATAGAACTCAAAATAATCATAAAATAATTATTTCTATCTCAGATTTTGTGGTCACGAAACCACTATTCTGACTAGGCCCAAAATCAGGATATTAGAACTTGTGAGTCAACTAAGTAGCTAAAATATCAAGCTTCCAAAGCCCTATTTTTGCTGGTAAAATCATTGAAGGAGAGGTGAAAGAGATGATAACATCCTTTGATTATTTTATTTCTACTTTAGTCAAAAAGTCAAAATTCAATTACCTAACCTTGAAAAATTTCAATTCATTGTCCCCTATGGCCAGCCACCCTATTTCTAAGGGTCTAATTACCCTTTAAAGGCCCCCAATATTTATTCCCTAGCTATTTGACACCTTTAGCTATTAATTCAGGACTTTTGCACTTAATGCGATTTAGTCCTTTTTCGCAATTGGGCTCACAAACGTCAAAATTACTACACCAAATTTTTCATGCACTATTAAAAACATGTTATAACATCAAAATAATAATGGAGTAATTTATTCAACTCCAGATCTATGGTCCCAAGACCACTATTCTGACTAGCCCCAAATTCTGGCTGTTACACATCAGATCGACAAAAATCATATGCAAACCTGAAAAGAAAAGATATTGAATTTCAGATTGGAGATAAAGCATTTTTGAAAGTGTCTCCATGGAGGAAAATACTTCGTTTTGGCAGAAAAGGCAAGTTAAGTCCGAGATTCATTGGACCATATGAGATTATATAGCATATTGGGCAGGTTGCATAGAGATTGTCGTTGCCACCTAAGTTAGAAAAGATCCGTAATGTATTTCATGTATTGATGCTTTAATGATACAAATCAGATCCCTCACATGTTATTTCCCTGACTGAAGTTGAGATTCAGTCAGATTTGTTGTACAGTGAAAATCCAATCCGAATTCTAGCTTGTGAGACCAAAGAGCTGAGAAATAAGAAAATTTCATTAGTGAAAGTATTGTGGCATCGACACGGGGTTGAAGAAGCTACGTGGGAATCCAATGATGTTATGAAAAAGCAATATCCAAACCTATTCACTGGTAAGATTTTCAAGGACGAAAATCCCTAAGGAGGGAGAGTTGTAACAGCTTAGTTTAGACCCTAGTCGATACTGTGGTTTCGAGACCATGAATCTGAGTCAAAAAATATTTTAATATTATTTTTTGTGTTTTCAGTATGTGAATTAATATGTGTGAAAGTTTCGTATGAAAATTTTGTCAATTAAGTGATTAATTTGACTAAAGGACTAAATCACGTAAAATGAAAAAGTTGCATTCTATTTGATAAGGTGTCTATTTGTCATGACTTATTAAATGAAAGGTTATTATGTTGTAATTAGACCATGGATAGTGGGAATGGACATAAATGGGTATATATTAAGTGATTATATAATGGTTTAGTAAAGGTTAAAATTGAAAAATGGCTAATTAATGTTAATTAAATGAAAAACAAAAGAGATTTAGTCCATCTTTCTTATTCAACCAAAAATTAGAGGTGAAAAACACCATTTCTAGGGCTTAAAGGATCGGCCATTTCTCTTGTTAATTGTAAGTTCATTTTAGCTCGGTTTTTAATGATTTCTACATTTTTGTGATCGTTACTTTGAGTATAGCTAACCCGTACCCTAATTTCTGAAATTGTTGATGATTTTGAGATATGCCATTGTTGGATATATGAGTTTGGAGATGTTAAATGTTGAAATATAAAAGCTTGGTGATAGATAAACATGTTTTGTATTGTGATTTTTAATAAATTTGCTTATTATAGACTAATTTGTGAAAATGAGAAATTGAGAGGTTGAAATGTGAAATAAATGAAAGTTATGGACTGCTAGGGACTCTATAGATATTCGACCAAGCTTGTGCTTAATGTGATTATGTGAATTTTATGTATTTGTGAAATAGGGACTAAAATGTCAAAAATGTGTAAGTTAAGGGCTAATGTGAAAAAATGCCCAAATATGTGGTTGTGGATGAAATTGAATGTGTTGGTGGTTAATTGGGTTAATTTTGAATACATATAGATCAAGAAAAGTGGAATTTAGATTTAGATCGAGGAAAATCGAAGATTATTGAGTAATCAATCCGATTTGTCAATTATGAGTACAAAGTAAGTTCATATGTGTAATTTCATTATAAATGCATGTTAAATGCTGTAATATTGCATAAAATGTGACTACAATATTTTGGATAAAGTTTAAATGATGATTTGGACACTATGGAGTCGTTCGATGATGAAATTGACTAGTGAAACTAATTAGTTGAACACTAGATAGAGAATTGGATAGTTGTGAAATGTTAAGTTGATATATCGATTTGGCTTCAGGCCATGCATGTTCAATGAGCTGGCTTTGGGCCATGATATCGGTACTTTGAGTGTGAATGATACATTGATTTGGCTACGGGCCATGGTATAGGTATTCAAAGAGGAGTTACCTTGATTTGGCTACGGGCCATGGTATAGGTACTCATTGATAGAGATCTTGAATATTCAACTTTTATTTCGAATGGATGAACAAGTAAAGAATGACATAATTGAGAAAGAGGTTAGTACGAGGTGGTACAGGTACATACGGAACTTATCCACTTATTACATTGAGAAACATCATTGAGATGGCATTTATTCATGTTTTGAGACATGATAAAGGTTTGTGGTTAATGTGATTTTGATTTGGTAATATGTAATTGGATAAAATCATGTTTATGTGATGAATTGAGTAATTCACTTATGAACTTACTAAGCTATGAATACTGTGTGTTTTGGTTTATTTTATAGATCATTGAAGCTAGTTCAAACTCGAGGATTGTCGGGAAGCGTCATCACAATATCGATCAACTTGTTGGTACTCTTGAAGCTTTGTATATATGGTATATGGCATGTATAGGCTAGTGTCGTCTTAGTATGTTTTGAATTGTGGTTATAGCAATGAGATTTGGCTTGTAAATATTGGTATGTATGGCCTTTAAAGTTGGCCTTAATGATGTGTTTGATAAGTAAGTTATATGATGTATATAATAATTATGTGATGGTTTGATTATGGAATGTTGAAATGGTAAGTTTTTTGGTACGAAATAGGTGATAAATGTTGAGTTTATGCATTTGGGACTTATGTAAGTTGTTATTATTTTAGCATATTGAAATGGCATGTTTTAGTTATGGAATTGAGTAATGAAATGGTTGACTATGAAATGGCATGAAATGTGTGTGATTTGGTCTGTTTTGGACTGCCTGTAAGTGTATGAAAATGGTTTCAAATTGGTTGTTATGAGTTCATGATTGTAGGGTGGCAAATTGGCTTTTCAAATGGCTTATTTTTGTCCATACGGGTAGAGACATGGGTGTGTGTCTCAACCATGTGCGACACACGGTCATCTTACACGGACGTGTGTCCTCTTGGGTACCCTTAGAATTAAAGTCAGTATACCCTATAGTTTTGACACAGCTTAGACACACAGGCATGTCAATTGGTCGTGTGTGGCACACGGGCTGGCACAAGGGCGTGTTGTCAGCCGTGTGACCCAAGTCAGTAACCCCCTTAGATAAGTTGTTATTTTTTTTAGGTACAAGTCAGTATGTATGCTCTATTTTCACACGGTCTATGCCACAGGCGTGTCAGGTTGCCGTGTGAGGCACACGGCCTGTCCACACACGTGTGTGGTTTATGATATTATGAAATTTTTCTAAGTGTTTGGAAATTTTTGTATGTGATCGGTTTAGTCCCGAACCACTCTTAAGCATGTTTTAAGGTCTTGTAGGGCCTCATAAGGGACATTATGAATGAATTTTATTTATGATTGTATAAATGTATGAGAATGATATGTATTGTCCGGTAATGCTTCGTCATCCTATTCTGGCATCGGATAAGGGTTAGGGATAGCCCAATCTCAAATCTATTTTTGAAAACACTATAGCCCCTTTCAATTGGTCAAACAAATCATCAATTCGTGGTAGAGGGTATTTGTTCTTGATTTTCACTTTATTCAACTATCTATAGTCCATACACATTCTTATCGTGCCGTCTTTTCTTTTCACAAACAATACGGGAGCACCCCAAGGTGAGAAACTCGGTCCTGCAAATCTTCTATCAGTCAGTTCTTGCAATTGAGCTTTTAATTCTGTCAGAGCCATTCTATACTGATCTATTGAAATAGGAGTTGCTCCCGGCATTAACTCAATACCAAACTCAGCATCTCGGATCAACAGTAAACCCAGTAACTCTTTAGGAAACACATCTAAATACTCACATACAACTGGCACTGATTCAATCTTTTTTCTAGTCACTTTCGTATCTAGCACATAAGCCAAGTAAGCTTCACAACCTTTTCTCACATATTTCTAAGCCCATATAAATGAAAACACTGCTGGCTAACCATTTAAATCATCTGACTCAATTCGAATAATCTCATTATTCTAACATCTCAAATCAATCATCTTTCATCTGCAATTCACAACAGCATCATGCATTGTTAACCAATCCATACCCAGAATTATATCAAACTCGTCAAATGGTAATAACATCAAATCAGCCAGAAAGCAATTATCCTGAATCATCAATGGATAGATCTTACACACTTTATCAACCAACACACACTTGCCTAAGGGGTTCGATACTCTAATTACAAATTTACTAGACTCTCCAGGAAAAGTCTTACTGGATACTAAATTCACACATATATACGAATGAGTTGATCCTGGATCTATCAATGCAAGAACTTTAGTATCATAGAGAGTAAAAGTACCAGTTATAACATCTGGAAATTACGCTTCTCGCGAGCGCGAATAATGTTGGCTCGTGTAGGTGCTCTCGCCTTTGACCTCACATTAGAGTCTTTAGTCACTTTCTGGCTACCACTCACATTTCCCATGTTTCTGCGTGGTCTACCTCTAGCTAAAATGCTACTCGGCCTCACATTCTATACTATATATTGTTTAGTCAACACCAGAAAATCACGGATAAAGTGATCCAATGATCCACATTTAAAACAGGCCCGATCATTCAATCTACAATCACCGGGATGCCTTTTACCACAATGTTTACATTCAAGTCGGTTAGGTCTCACACTGCCAACACTAGCAATCGAAGTAGCTAGAGCTTTAAAGCTCGATTGTTGTTTCAATCAATCTATATTTGAATGCCCCATAGATGCATTAGAACGATTAAACGAGTTTTGGAATTTCTTCGACACAGACTGATATGATTTACTAGCTGATATCTTTCTCGAATCTCTTGCTTCATAATCAGCCTTTCTCTTTTCTTTGCTGAGATCTTCGACTTTACAAGCGCTTTCAACTAACTCAACAAATTCTTTGATTTCTAAAATCCCAACTAATAGCTCTATATCTTCGTTCAATCCATCGACAAATCTTTTACACATGATTACTTCAGTGGAGACATATTCTCTATCATACTTGCTTAATTGTACAATTCACTTTCATACTCAGTCACAGTTATTCGACCCTGTTTCAATTCTAGAAACTCTTTATGCTTCTAATCAAGAAATCGCTGGCTTATATACTTCTTTCGGAACTCGGATTGAAAGAATTCCCAGGTGACACGTTCCTTTAGAATTACTGATATCAATGTTTTCCACCAATGATACGCATTTTCTCTTAACAGAGATACCACACATTCGATATATTCATCAGGGGTACAAGATAATTCTTCGAATACTCAAATAGTGTTTTCAAGCCAGAATTCAGCTTTCTCAGCATCACCATCAACAGTAGCTCAGAACTACTCAACACCATGCTTATGAATCTTATCCATTGGCGGCTTACTCAATCGAATCAGATCTATCACAAATAAAATCACAAGCATCATTCAAACATAATCATATATCATTACAGAGTCCCTTACTTAGGTCAACGAGGCCTTAAACATGCTTTAGAAAGGGTTCGGGACTAAACTGAATGCATACAACATTTTTTGAAACTTAAACATTTTTCAAAGTTATACAGGTCACACGCCCATGTGAACATGCCATGTGCCTCACACGGCATTAGGCACGCCCATGTGTCTAGGCCGTTTCAAAGTAGGCAATACATACTGACTTGTCCACATGGCCACAAGACACGCCCGTGTGCCAGGCCATGTAAAAATTAGGGAGGCTACTAACTTGGGTCACACGGCTAGTCACACGCCCGTGTGTCTAGCCCGTGCTCAAAACTGACTTGGCGACACGGCCTAGCACATGCCTGTGTGTGCAACCGTGTGGTCTACCCAGGCTCATTTTGAAATGGCCATTGAGCAACACGGCTGAGACACACGCCCGTGACCTTGCCCGTGTGGGCAA
Source organism: Gossypium hirsutum (assembly GCF_007990345.1). Classification (NCBI taxonomy): domain Eukaryota; kingdom Viridiplantae; phylum Streptophyta; class Magnoliopsida; order Malvales; family Malvaceae; genus Gossypium; species Gossypium hirsutum. Next base: position 72,424,527 of record NC_053424.1, read on the forward strand.
AAATAGGCCATTTACAAGGCCAATTTGCCACCTATTTAAGGTCCTCTCTACAAATACCATTCAAGCATCAAATACATTATATTTCCAACCAATTTCAACCACAAAACAACCATCATTCATGCCATATCATTATAAAAAAATTCCATGCTTAACATCCATACCAAAACATACCATATCATGAGCCATAATCAAACCAAAACATATGACTTATAACCTTAATATACTCATTCAATCTCATACCACAGTCTTACCAAACTTACCAAATTTCTTGGCCATTCATAAACACATCATATTGATCATATTGCATTACATTTCATATACCAAATTCAAACAATAATCATAACCAAAACCAAGCCATATCACATGGCATGATTAACATTTTACAAAATATATTCACACGCTTCTAACCTATACATGCCATACATCAATATATACATTTTCAATAGGTACCAAAATAGAGTTTTGATAGTGTGGTGATAATCCTCGATGATCCCCGAGCTCCCGATAGCTTTGAGATCTAAAAACAATTGAAAACACACACAAAGTAAGCTTTCAAAGCTTAGTAAGCCGTATACAAATAAACTTATAATTTTAAACATATAAGCATTATCAAATTACATATATCCATAGCCAAATGCTAACATAAACAACATAGTTCATATACATTTCACATATTCCCAATTCATTTTCACATATAACCTATTTTCTCATACTTATAACACATATTATCTATTACACATGTACTTACATTATATTCTCAAACATTGTATACGTTTCAAATGTACCTGATTCGGATACACATTTCATATGTTCATTATTCTCTTGGAATGCTCGTTAAATAGTTCAGAATCATAAGGATACGCAGATAGCTCAGAAAGCTCATACAATGCCAACGTCCCAGACGTGGTCTTACATGTAACCAAATATCGATGCCACTGTCCCAGACAGGGTCTTACACAAAATCAAATATGATGCCGATGTCTCAGACATGGCCTTACATGTAAATCATAAGTTGATGCCAATGTCCCAGACATGGCCTTACACGAAATCACATATTGGATCCTATGTCATGACATATGTATCCTAACTATTCCTATGGTTCGTATGGGGCTTTTCAGACCTCGAAACTTTGTCGATACTTTCTCGGATATCTCCTGCTCAACTCATATAATCATTTATCATTGTTCAGGAGCATATAAACATTAATAATTCAATTCAAAACACATTTATTTGTATATTGACTTACCTCATACAGATTCGAACGAATGAAATCGACTACTCGACGACTTTAGACTTTTAGTGGTCTAGTTCCATTTTGTTTGGTTCATGATCTATATAAATTAAAATTTAACTATTTTATTCACCAAATCATTCAAATCAATCCAAAAACACATGATTAGGGCATTTTGCAAATTAGCCCTTACATTTTCACATTTTGACATTTTAGTCCCTAATTCATAAAATTACAAAATGCACAAAATTTCCTTTTACACAAGCTTAGCCAAATTTTGCCTTAGCTCATACAAGCCCACATATTTCATTTATTTCACATTTTAGTCCCTCAATTTACAAATTTCACAATTTAGCCCATTTTACTCAAATTCATAAAAAATTCAAAGACAAAACATGTTAACCCCATACATATCTTTCATTTACTATCATCAAACTTCATAAAACTCATAATTTCATCAATGGAATAACTTAAAATCATCAACAAAATCAAAAATTGAAACATGGGCTTGATAGAACACTAAGCAACAATCACAAAAAATGTAGAAATTATAAAAAACGGATCAAAACACATACCTTAATCAAAGAAATCAATGACCGAACCCTATCTTGCATTTTTTTCCTTTTATTTGTGTTTTCGGCTAGGATGAGCATAAAATGAACTAATTTCATGTTTTTTTAGTTTAATTAACATAATAAGCCATTTAATAAATTAGCCTTATTATTTTCATTATAATTCCACTAACTAATGTCCATCCACGCTATTTCATTAATTTAATGGTCCATTTACAACATAAGGACCTCATATTTAAAGAGACATATCAAATAGGCACTTTGACAAACAGCAGACAACTTTTACATTTTATGCGATTAGGTCCTTTTATCAAATTAAGCACACAAACGATCAAATTTTCGTACGGAATTTTCACACATACTAATTCACATATAATAAGCACGAAAAATAATATTAAAACATTTTCTGACTAGAATTTGTGGTCTCAAAACCACTATTCCGACTAAAGTCTGAACTAGACTGTTACAACTCTCCCCCATTAGGGATTTTCGTCCTTAAAAATATTACCGTTGAACAGATTTGGATATTGTTGTCTCATTGTATCTTCGGGCTCCCACGTAGCCTCATCCATACGTGTCGATGCCACATCACTTTTACTAACGAAAATTTCTTGTTTTTAAGTTTTTTAACCTCGCGAGCCAAAATACAAATTGGTTCTTCTTCATAAGTCATATCGGATTGAATCTCGATTTCAAACGGAGGAGTTACATGCGAGGGATCAGATCTGTATCGACGAAGCATCGATACGTGAAATACATTGTGAATCATTTCTAGCTCTAATGGCAACAACAATCTATAAGCAACTGGCCCGATACACTCGGTAATCTCATACGGCCCAAGGAACCATGGACTCAGCTTCCCTTTTCTGCTAAATCGGAGTACTTTCTTCCACGGTGAGACTTTCAAAAACACTTTTTGGTCGATTTCAAATTCAATATATTTTTGTTTTAACTTTGCATAAGATTTCTGACGATTGGATGCTGTTTTCAAACTATCTCGGATCATTTTTACGTTCTGTTTAGTTTTTTAATCAAATCAACCCCGTGTATCTTATTCTCACTGAGTTCAGTCCAATACAATGGTGTACGACATTTGCGACCATATAAGGATTTGTACGGTGCCATTTTGATACTCAATTGAAAACTATTATTATAAGCAAATTCAATCAATGGTAAATATTGCTCCCACATACCTTCAAACTCAAGAATGCAACATCTCAACGTATCCTCGAGTATATGTGTAATATCTCGAATTAGGGCCTAATCAGAATAGTGGTTTGGGACCACAAATATGAGATAGAAATAATTATTTTACTAACATTTTAAGGTCTATGGCATGATTTCATGATTGTGTGAAAATTTCGTTTAGAAATTTTATCGATAGAGGGTCCATTTTAATATTTAGGACTAAATTGCAAACGTTGTAAAATGTGTGTTCTAGTTCACAAAGGTACTAAGTACTTGTGAGTAATGGGTTTTTAAAGTGGAGGTCCTTGGATAGTAATTAGACCATTATACTAGTTTGGACAAAAATACCTAAAGGAAGATAAAACACCGTAGTTTTTAATTAAGGGCATTTTGGTCATTTAGTTATTAAAATGAATTAAAAACAAAATTAAAAGCAATTTTTTGTCCATCTTCAACCCCTTGGCCTAATTTCACATGAGAAAGACATATATAAGGTTCTTCGAGCTTCCAAGCTCGATTGTAAGTCCATTTTAGCCCCGTTTTTAATGTTCTTTGCGTTTTTAGAGTCCCGGTAACTTGATTAAGCTTATTCTAGAAATAATTTAACTTAGGGTTTATATTTGGAAAAATACCCATAGGTGAAATGTGTTTATTTTGATGTTTTATGGTAGAATATAAAGCTTGAAATTGTGTTAAACAACTTTTGCTAAGAGATTTTACGTGAAAACGAGTAAAACGACATAATCGGTAAAAATACCTAATGTTCATAAGTACATGTTAGAGTGAGAATTTGATGTTGCCATAGAAGAGAAAAATGACCAGCATGTCAAAAAACATATGAAAATAGGATGAAGTTTAATTTCCAAGCCTTGGGGAAAAAGTGTAAATATGTAAAAGTTTAGAGGCAAAAATATAATTTTACCAAAGTTTGAGTTAAGGACTGTTTTAAGAAATGTGAGTATTAAATAAGGTAAATTTTTTATTTTAGATCAAGAGAAACAAGATTCGAGTCGTGATCTAGGGAAAAATAAAGTTTACGAGGAATAGGCTTGATTTCTAACATTTTGTACCGAGGTAAGTTCATGTGTAAATGTGGTAACATAATTGTCATTTTAAGCAATTTAATTTTATTTATATGATATGATGATTATTATCATGAAATATTATGCTTTGTGGATTATTATTTAGTAATATGCAAACTATGTGAGTTACTTGATAAATATGAAATGCTCTCAAGTATCGGTTCTGACATTCTGTGGAAGACAGTAAAGATGTGTGATTGAGGAAAATCTCATTTGAACCTTGGGAATATAATAGGATACAAGTGACATCTCACTAGGATATTTGAGTTCTGAGCTCGTTGAGTTGAGTCCGAGTTCGTGAGATGTAACTAGGCATCTGAACTCGTTGAGTTGAGTCTGAGTTCACTTATGGATGCGAACGCCTGAGCTCGTTTAGTTGATTCTGAGTTCCCTTATGGGCAGGTTACATGGTAGCTTGGTTACATAATTTCCACAGGCTATTGAGTTTGTCTAGCTGCGGGTATGGCACTTATGCGCATGCAATCCGTGTATCCAAATTATATTCTGATGTGTTCAACGGGTGAATCACAAATGAATAAGGAGAATACTTAAGACGAAGGTGACATGTTGGTAAGTGTGATGAATGAGAAAATTTGTACAGGTATGCGCTTAAACCCTCGGGTTGAGAACTTGGTATGATGAAATCGTGGTAAGATAGTAAATGCAAATGTAACATGAATGTCTTGGTGATATTCATACAAATGATGTTTTATGTTGGATTGCATGATTATGTTACTTGCTATTTACATGTGAACTTACTAAGCATTTATGCTTACTCCCTCCTTTCCATTCTTTGTAGTTTTAACAAGCCAGCTCAGAAATTGGGAACGGTCGGAGGCTCGCTCACACTATCCGTGGACCATTTTGGTATAGTGGCTTGTATGTTTTGAGTATGGCATGGATAGGATTATAATCATTTTGTGTATATGATCTTATGATATGGCTAATGGGTGGTAAGGAAATATTTGGTAATGATTAGCCATTTGAATGGCCAATCAAGATCATATTTGGTGTTATGTATACTTAATGTGCTATCTAATCCATGGAAATTCATAAAAAGGTGAAATTTTCTATAAAAAGGTGAAATTTGCTATAAAACAGTATCATACAACAGCAATGATGTGAGTTTGAAAAATCACTAAAAATATTAGAGAAAAAATTAGATAATGAATATAATATGAAATTTAATCTTATTAAGTATATTTTCATATGGAAGAAAAAAACAGGTAAATGAGTTCTATTTTATGAGAAATTTGAGTTTTGGTGGAACAGGGTCAGAGCAACTACTGAATCCCCTATTCTGACTTTAAAAATTCACTAAAAATTGTAAAAAAAAAGTAATTAGGAGTTATAATTTATATTTATATATTTCTTATTGAGTCTACTTTTAATAGAAGCAAATGGTATAGTCATCTAAATTCTGTACAGGGAGAAACATGATTCGTAGTGAACAGAGTTCAGAGCAGTTGAACACTAAAACAGGGGAAACTGTAACTAATAAACTATACTAATTTGTGCAACCAAAAATTCTGGAAACAAATTAATAAATAGATATATGAGTCTAGTTTCTGATAAAATTTACAGATTTTAATTTTGTGTTTCATAACTCAAGATATGTTTTTTTTAGTGACTGTGACGCAGATGGGCAGTTTATTACGAAAGGTGAAATAAATTGTTTGAAATTGTTTAAGTGATAATTTAAGTCTGCTAACGCCGCATGCTCGACTTCGGCGACGGTATCGGGTAAGGGGGTGTTACAATCTGAATAATCTGCTCAGATTGACCATCCATCTGTAGGTGAAAAGCAGTACTGAAATGCAATTTCGTACCTAAAGCCTCTTGCAATTTCCTCCAAAATCGTGATGTAAATCTCAGATCTCTATCTAACACAATAGACAATAGCACACCATACAATACACCATACAATCTCACATTATCGGAAATGTATAACTCAGTTAATTTATCAAGCGAGTAATCAGATCGTACAAGAATAAAATGAGCTATTTTCATCAATCGTTCAACTACAACCCAAATTGCATCTTTGTTTCGCGGAGATAGGGGCAAACTCAAAACAAAATCCATCGTCACTCTATCCCGTTTCCATTCCAGAATCATAATCAGCTGTAACAAACCACATGGCATCTGATGTTTAGCTTTAACTTGCCAACAGATTAAACATTTTGAAACAAAGTTAAAGATATCTCTTTTCATTCTAGACCACCAGTAATGTTGTTTTAAATCATTATACATTTTCGTACTACCCGGATGCACAGATAAATGACTATTGTGGGCTTTGTTCAAAATCATTTGAATCAACTCTAGATTTCTTGAAACGCAAATCCGATCTCAAAATCTCAAACAATCATCATTATCAACTCAAAATTCAGAATCAAAATTCAAAACACATTGAGCTCATTTTGCTATTATCTCATTATCAACCTTTTGAGCATCAATAATCTGTTGTTAAAATAATGGTCTTGGTCTCAATTCGGCTAAAATCGAACCATCATTAGACATACAGAATAAGCATTCATAGCACGTGATGTAAACAATGATTTTTGACTCAAAGCATCAGCAACAACATTTTCTTTTCCAGGATGATAATCAATAACAAGATCGTACTCTTTTAGCAATTCTAGCCACCTTCTCTGTCGCAGGTTCAAATCTTTCTAAGTCATCAGATATTTCAAACTTTTATGATCTGAATATACATGACATTTCTCACTGAACAGATAGTGGCGCCAAATCTTCAAAGCAAACACAATAGCCGCCAATTCCAAATCGTGAGCCGGATAATTCTTTTCGTGTGGCTTCAACTGTCTCGAGGCATAAGCTATGATTTTGCCTTCTTGCATCAAAACGCAACCCAAACCATTCAATGAAGCATCACTGTAGATCACAAATTCTTTACCCGATTCTGGTTATATCAATACTGGAGCTTCTATCAATAGGGCTTTCAACTAATCAAAGCTTTTTTGACACTTTTCAGACCATTCAAATTTCACATCTTTTTTGACACTTTTCGTCAATGGAGTCACGATCATAGAAAAGCCTTTTGATAAACCATAATTTATACATATTTTTATCCCATGCTTAGCACATTTATGGATGGTTTCTTCTTAGATTTGGTGAATTCGATGCTCCTAATTCTTTCATTTCATGTTTTATACTTAGGTGAGCATAGGAGAGTAAAAAGAGCGAGAAACGGGCCGAAAACAGAGAAAATGGACCCACATCGGAAATCAACAGGGCCTGGGCTTCCTCACACAGGCGTGACCCACGGCCGTGTCCCTTTGGCAGGATCGAAGCACAACTTACACAGGTAGACTACACACCAGTGCCTATTCAACAGACTTGACCACGGGCTGGAGCAATCGCACACGGACGTGTCACACGGGCATGTCCCTGCCGAGCCAAAGTATAACCTTATTCGGAAAAAGGCCAATTTTGAGGGCTCTTAGGCATTTTAAAGCCTATTTAAACACCTGAGGAGGCACTTAGGAAGGGGACGCAGAGTAGGAGACAAGAAATTACTCAAGGGAAGCCGATTGGTCCATCTCAAAAGCCGGATTCATCCTCAAGACTGAAGATCTCCCTTCAATTTCCATTCAGGGCTTTTGGGTTTTCTTTATGTTTTGTATTCATTATTCTTCTGAGATTTTTTCTTCTATAATTATGAACTAAATGCTCTAAATACCTAAAGGGAATGAAACCTAAGACGAATGTTGTTATTATTATCTGAATTGTATGATAAATATTTGACTTGTTCTTAATTATGTGATATTAATTCTTGTTTTAATATTCCAGGATATTGATTCAAGTTAATGCTCTTATTCAGAGGAGGAATAGACCCTGTCTAAGAGTAAATTTGTCATAATTAAGCGGAGTTGATTGCATGCCTAGAGATAGGGTGATAAGATTTTGCCAGATTAGGGTGAAACCTAATAAGGGGATCCATATATCGAGTTAATGTAACACTAGCTATTAATTAGAAAGAGATTTCAATTAATCAACCTAGGGTTAGACGTTATTAGTCTCGAGAGAGATAATAATATAACTTAGGGATTTCTACGGATCAAGTCAAATGAATAAATCGTCTGATTCAGAGTCAAACAACAAGTGAAGTCTAGGGGGATTTTTTCTTGTGTATTGTCTTAATCAATCGAATTTCCAAAAAGCTTTTCCCCAATTTCTCTCTGTGCACTCTTAGTTTAGTTAATTTAGATAAACAAATCCCTTAATTTTTTAGGCTAGATAATAAAAAGAAGTAATTACTAGTACTCTTGGTTCCTTTGGGTTTGACAATCCGGTCTTGCTAAAGCTATAATACTGTTCAATAGGTGCACTTGCCTTCATCGTGATATTAGTTAGTTTCAAGAATGATTAATTATAAATTTTTAAAACCTATCGCAAATATCACGTGTCAATTTTTTGGCGCTGTTGTCGGGGAACTAGGATATTAGGAACACTCAATTTTTATTACTTTAGCCATTCTACTTTATTTGCAATTTAAATTTTTATTTTTTTTCTAATTTTTCTTTTCTTCGTTCCTGGCAGCCTTTTATAGTGTATGACTAGAATAAACCCGTCGGGACCATTATTGTTTGATAGTGAGATCGATCGCATAGTTTGCAAAAACCGAAGAGAAATAGGGCGAAACTTAAGATACACAGAGAAAAAGCAAGAGGACGATATTTCAACCACAACCAAGGAGATAGCTGAAAACCAAGAAAATTTACTACCTCCTACGATTGCTGCTAATCAGAATCCTGCTCCACGTACTATGTATGATTTTGCTAAACCTTCTTTAACAGGAACTGAATCGAGCATTGTTAGGCCTACTGTTGCTGCCAATAATTTTGAACAGACACCTAACACCATTCAAATGATCCAACAGTTTGTTCAGTTTGATGGTTTGCAGGACGAGGATCCCAACGCTCACTTGGCAAATTTCTTAAAATTTTTGCGACACTTTTAAAATCAATGGTGTTTCTGATGACGCCATTCGCCTTTGGTTGTTTCCCTTTTCGTTGAGGAATAAGGCTAAACAATGGTTGAACTTATTACCAAGTGGGTCAATCACTACTTGGGAACAAATGACCGAAAAGTTTTTACTAAAATATTAAAATAGCCAAACTACGTAATGATATCTCTTCTTTTGTGTAGATGGATTTAGAAACACTCTACGATGCATGAGAGAGATACAATGACCTTTTGAGAAGGTGCCCTCACCATGGATTACCACTTTGGCTATAGGTTCAAATGTTTCATAATGGCCTGAATCCTTCGACTCGACAGATGATCGATGCAGCCGTTGGTGGAACCATTAATAATAAGACACCTGAAGATGCTTATGAATTTATAGAAGAGATGTCACTGAATAATTATCAGTGGCATGTCATTAGGACAAAGCCAACGAAAATAGTTGGCGTTTTTAACGTTGATTCTGTCACCATACTCTCTAATTAGGCAGAACTTTTGAATAGAAAAATTGGCAGTTTTCTTGGTTCTTCACAGGTTCACCCAGTAATGCAGTATGAAGGAAGTTAAGGTGGATCAAGCAATTCAGATTACCCACCCTATGGCCACAACATGGGGAACGAGCAGTTAAATTACATGGGTAATAATCCTAGATCTCAAAATAATCCTTATAGTAATACTTATAATGCAGGTTGGAGAAACCACCCAAATTTCACATGAGGAGGCCAAGGGAATCAGCGACCACCACCACCTCCAGGCTTCCAACAACTACCTTACCAACAAGAGAAAAAGCCGAACCTTGAGGAGATGCTAACAAAATTCATCTCAGTGTTAGAAACTTATTTTTAGAATACCGAGATAGCACTTAAAAATCAACAAGCTTCGATCCAAGGGCTCGAAACTCAGATAGGTCAACTCGCTAAATTTATATCTGAACGGCCACAAGGTAGCCTGTTGAGTAACACTGAACCCAACCCAAAAGAGCACGTGAAAGCAGTTACACTAAGGAATGGGAAAGTGTTAGCTGAATCTGAAAAGAAGCCACCACAAGAAGCTGACAGAAAGGAGGTCGAACCCGAAAATAATGACAATCTAATGCCAAAAGAATATAAACCACCAATCCCATACCCAAAAAAGTTAAAGAAAGACCACATGGATGCACAATTTGGTAAATTTCTTGAACTTTTTAAACAACTGCATTTTAACTTACCTTTTGTTGAAGCTATATCGCAAATGCCTATATATGCAAAATTTTTAAAGGAGCTTCTAACAAACAAAAGGAAGTTTGAAGACTTATCTACAGTGGAACTTAATGAGGAGTGCTCAGCCATACTCCAAAATAAACTGCCAACCAAACTGAAAGATCCAGGAAGTTTTACTATTCCCTGCTTAATTGGTAGTTTGAATGTTGATAAAGCACTTGTTGATTTAGGCGCCAGCATTAATTTGATGCCATAAAAAATGTTTAAACAACTTGGTCTAGGGGAACCTAAACCCACTAGGATTAGTATTCAATTTGCTGATAGATCTGTTAAATATCCTAGGGGAATTATAGAGGATGTACTTGTAAAAGTAGATAAATTTATATTCCCTGTTGATTTCGTTGTGCGTGACATGGATGAAGATGTTGAGGTGCCTTTAATCTTAGATCGGTCATTTTTAGCCACTGCTAGGGCTGTAATTGATGTGGGTGATGGTAAATTGGTACATAGAGTAGGTGACGAAGAGATTATTTTTAAAATTTATGATGCCATGATATTTTCTAGAGAACAGGATGGCTCATGTTATTTTATCGACTCTATTGATCATGATACTCAAGATTCTTTTGAGGAAATCATACACAAGGACACGATTGAACTCTGTCTTACCCAAGGAGAGAGGATGGATGATGATTCTAAAATAGGAACCGAACTAAACTGCAATGAAACCTTCCAAAACTAGCAGAATATGAAGAAATTAATTTTACGAACTTAAGCAAAAACCCTCTATTGACGAACCTCCAAAACTGGAACTTAAACAATTGCCGACTCACTTGGAATATGCATTCCTTGGAAATAATTCCATATTACCGGTAATTATTGCATCCAACTTGCAACCCAAGGAGAAAGAGGAATTACTCCAAGTATTAAGAGAGCATAAAAGGGCCATAGCTTGGAAAATTTTTGAAATTAAAAGGATTAGCCCTTCTTTTTGCACCCACAAAATTTTAATGGAAGATGAATATAAACCATGCGTGCAAGCCCAAAGACGGCTGAACCCCAACATGAAAAATGTTGTTAAAGCTAAGGTAATTAAACTCCTAGATGCTGGAATTATTTATCCTATTTCTGACAGTTCGTGGGTGAGTCCAGTGCAGGTTGTTCCTAAGAAAGGAGGCATGACTGTTGTAGCCAATGAAAAGAATGAATTAATCCCAACAAGGACAGTCACAGGTTGGAGATTGTGCATTGATTATAGGAAGCTCAATGATGCCACGAGAAAAGACCACTTTCCCCTTCCATTCATTGACCAAATGTTGGAAAGATTGTCAGGACACATGTACTACTGCTTTTTAGACAGACTCTCTGGCTATTTCCAAATCCCAATAGCTCTTGAAGATCAAGAAAAGATGACATTTACATGTCCATATGGTATGTTTTCTTATCGTAGAATGCCTTTTGGATTATGTAATGCTTCTGCTACTTTTCAGCACTGCATGATGGCCATTTTTGACGAACTCGTAGAAGACATCATAGAGGTATTTATGGATGATTTTTTAGTTTTCAGTAACTCTTTCCATCTTTGCCTAAAATATTTATAACGGGTGTTAATAAGATGTGAGGAAACAAACCTTGTGCTTAATTGGGAAAAATTTCACTTTATGGTTCAAGAAGGTATTGTGTTAGGACATAAAATTTCTAGTAAAAGAATTGAGGTTGATAAATATAAAATTGAAACCATTGAAAAACTACCTCCCCCTAATTCGGTTAAAGCTATTAGAAGCTTCTTAGGACATCATGGGTTTTATAGAAGATTTATTAAATACTTTTCTAAAATAGCTAAGCCTTTGACTAAATTACTAAAAAAAGATGTGCCTTTTAATTTCGATCAGAAGTGTTTAGAAGCATTTAATACTTTAAAGGATAAAATGACTAAAGCTCCAATTATAATTGCACCTGATTGGAATTCACCTTTTGAACTAATGTGCAATGCGAGTGATTTTGCAGTAGGTACAGTGTTGGGAAGAGAAGAGATAAACATTTTCAACCTATCTATTATGCTAGCAGGACTTTGACAGCCGTACAAGAAAACTACACCACCACGGAGAAAGAGCTGCTAGCTGTGGTTTTTGTATTCGATAAATTTAGGCCATATTTACTATTGTCTAAAGTTGTCGTTTATACTGACCATTTCGTACTTCACCACCTTTTGACTAAAACTGATGCAAAACCTCGACTCATTCGATGGATCTTATTATTGTAGGAATTTGACTTGGAGACTGAGGATAAGAAAGGAGCTAAAAATCTTGCAGTTAACCATCTCTCCATGCCTGAAAACTCAAGTACCAAAGAACCAGATGACATTGAAATAAATGATTCATTCCATGAAGAACAATTTTTTTCTATATCTGATTCTGAGGTACCTTGGGTTGCAGATATTGTAAATTTTTAGCCGCTAACATTATCCCAAAAGGGTTGACATATCAGCAAAAGAAGCGATTCTTCACTAATGTGAAAAACTATTTCTGGGAAAACCCTTTTCGTTTTCGTAAATGTGCAGATCAAATCATTAAGAGATGCGTTACAAGGATAGAAGCATTGAAAATCTTCGAACATTGCCACTCAGGACCGACTGGAGGATATTACGGTGGAAATAACACCGCACATAAAGTCCTCGAATTAGGTTTTTATTTGCCCACTCTATTCAAAGACGCCAACAGGTATGTTACTTCTTGTGACAAATGTCAAAGGACAGGTAATATATCCAAACATGATGAAATGCCTCAGACATATATGCTCTTGTGTGAAATATTTGACGTTTGGGGTATCGACTTCATAGGTCCAATCCCTAGTTCATTCGGGAATAAATACATCTTAGTACCCGTTGATTATATGTCCAAATGGGTTGAAGCCCAAGCTTTACCTACTAATGATGCTAGAGTAGTAGCACGATTCCTTAAGAAACTTTTCTCTCGATTTGGTACACCTAGAGCAATTATCAGTGATAGGGGTACTCATTTTTGTAACGCCCAATTTGACAAAACCCTCAAGAAATACGAAGTTCATCACAGAACAGCTACCCCTTATCACCCTCAAACTAGTGGCCAAGTAGAAGTAGTGAACCGAGAGCTTAAATGTATCTTAGAAAAGACAGTAGAATTAAACAGGAAGGATTGGGCGATAAAAGTAGATGATGCTTTATGGGCTTAGAGAACTACTTTTAAGACTCCCATAAGAACATCACCTTACAGAGTTGTTTATGGGAAAAGTTGTCACCTACCGTTTGAGTGGGAACAAAAGGCATTCTGGGCTATAAAATTTCTAAACCTTGACCCCAAACTTACGGGTGAAAACAGGTTGATGTAGTTGAACGAGTTAGATGAGTGGTGAGCCAATGCATCTAAAAATTCATGCCTATATAAGGAAGCAACGAAGCATCGCCACAACGCCCGTTTGAAACAACGAAGGCAATTTGAAGTGGAGATCTTGTCCTGTTATATAACTCGAGGCTCAAATTGTTTCCTGGAAAGCTTAAATCACCATGGTCAGGTCCTTTTGTAGTTCAAACTGTGTTTCCATATGGCAGAATAGAGGTAAGTCATCCACCACAAGGCACTTTTAAGGTAAACAGACATCGTCTCAACATGTATAATGGTGAGAATTTCAAAGACGATAAAGAGGAGCTACCGCTCAACGAAGTTACCTAAATATACCCATAAGGTAGAGTCAAGCTTAGACTATAAAAAAACGCTTCTCGAGAGGCACCCCGAGCACTAACGGTGTTAACTTCTTTAAATTTTAGTCTTTAATATTTAATTCACTAACTGAGTCACTAAATATAGGATTTTCAGAACCGCACGGCCAGGCACACGTGCGTGCCGTAGGCCATGGACATACCATGGGATGCAACACGGCCGTGCGATACGGTCGTGTGAAAACAAAGCAAAATGTTTCCCAACACGGGATCCGATAAAGCTGCCACGGTCATGCGACATGGCCATGGGCAATTCTACCAAATTAACAAAAATGAGTGACACGAACGTGCCCACCGACCGTGGTCGAGCCTGTCAAAATAACATGGATGTGTGTCTGCATACACGAGCATGCGAGAAGCGAACGAAGATTGACATGATCGTTCAACATGGCTGTGTACACCAATGAGCCCAATTTTGAAAACCACGAAACGCATGGGCTGAAATGAAGGCACACGGGCATGCCCCACGGCCGTGTGCCCTAATTTCTCTATAAACACCTATTATTTATTTTATTTTTATCTTTATATTTTGAAATTACTTTTTATTTCCTTTTAATACTATTTTATCTTGAGTTTTTACAATTTTTATTTTTAGCTATTTCATTACGAGTAATTATGCTCCATTATATTTCCTAAAGAGTTCCTGATTTTATCACAGTCATAAAGAGCTCCAAAGCTCATCATCAAATAGGAACTAAAAACTCTTTTGGCGTAAGACTTATAGATTACTAAACCTCTACCACCATCGTAGTATCCTCCTCCACTCTCATCATTGCCTTGGCCGATTATTCTCCATAACTCCAATTCAAGGAGTTCATTCATCATTCAAGAAGTTTCACTTCTCTCCCTATCTTATGATTATTTATCTATATTTTTCAATATATCTATCTTTGTTCATTGAGGGCAATGTACATCTTAAGTGTGGCGGGTCTTTCATATCATCATTAGAAATCCCTAAATTTTGTCTTATTCTCATGTGAATCACTCATGTCACTATTATAATGAGTTTTAATTAATTTATGATTTTTATTGATATGTCTTGAATTAAAACATACGCATCTATGCATTGATTGTTTAAACTTTAAGACATTAGGGAATCAAGCATGATAAGTTGATTTTAGAAGGATTATAAACTTTTAGGTTGTTTCCATAAGTTTAAGTATTATCGTGAGTTAAAATTCACAAGTTTAAACATCAAAAAGCCATAATTTTGGTGAGATCTTGAGCCTTTAAAGCATATTTTATTTCTTTCATGCTCACTTTCATTATGAGTGCATCAATATTGATTTGTTATTCTAGAACTTGCTTGAATATGCATGTCAAGACCACACCATTTGATTTGATATGTCAAGATGATAAAGGCACTTAGGTTGAACCCACTCAATCTACAAAAGCCCACCTTCATAATTAACCCTTAGTGAACCCCTTTGAGCCTAACAAACCATTAATTGATTTACCCTCAATATTAACCTATAACCCATTATTATTGAAATCCCCTAATTTGATCCCTATTTTTGTCGAGATTTGATTTGAACTAATTGCTTAGCTATGTTTTGTTCTTCTATATATTTGACTTGTTCCTAAAAAAAATACTTCAACACATATTAATAGTAATTCGTCCTTTCTAAGCTTGAGTGTTAATTCCATATTCTGAAAAGAAGCTCACTTGTATTCAACTGATGACTAGTTATATTTCTAGTGAGGTAATTTTTCAATTCAATCTCAATTCTAACCTTTTCCTTCAGCTTGCGACCACACCCCCTATCCAAAGCCACGTTACAACCCTCTAAAGACCTTTTTAATTGATGTATCAGCTTAATATATAGTGGTGGAGATTTGATTTTCAAGCAAGCCTATGGTAATAACTTTTCATATTGACTAATGAGTGCTTTAATTGATGTCCTTAAACACCTTGAGTCGTTTGAGTGAATCTTTAGTGAAGATGTTAAACTCTGTGATATTTTGATCAAAGGTAATCACTTAGATAAGGGGAGACACCTATGTTTTCGTGATAAAATACTCAACTTGGAATGTTTGAAACTTTGATGTACTTTTAGTTGAATTTTCAATGTATGAATACTTGTAGATTATTTTGAGATATTATTGATAAGGATTATAAACCGAGAAGAATTTATTTTGATTGTAAGTTGAGGATTTTGCTTGAGGACAAGCAATATAACACACCTATCCTATACCCGTCGCCGGATTAGGGTTATGAGGCATTACCGGTTAACATAAATCTCAGATCAACTTCTATCATAATTTAACTAATAAAAATTTTAAATCAACTATCATGCTTCAATTTAATATTACATAAGAAATAAGAATTAAACTAATCAAATAATGCCAACAAGGAAACATGCAACATTTCTTTTTTTTAAAACTTTTATAACCTTGAGCATTATATACGTAAAATGTTCTATAGTTATATAAGCATCATTCGCACACCATGGATGAGCAACCACAAATTAGTTCCTTACAAATAATTAAACTACTCAAGTAATCCATAAATATTATAGTAATATATAAATATCGTGAGAGATTGGTACAAAATTTTGTTGGCCCTCCCTCTAGTTAACTAATAAAGTTTACCTTTGCCGAAACACAAGTAAAAATAAACCTAACACATGAATATATATTTACTTGAAAGTGTATATATGCATATTACAAAGTCACATTATAAATCAAAACATTATCCTGGCAACTATCAAGTCACAAGAAAGTCGTTTTATTATGAGCATAAATATTTATACAAACATGTACCGAATCTCAATTTAACTAGACCATTTCATCCAAACATATCCTATAACCGAATATACCAAAAAATCATTGAAAAAGTCATCTAGCCTAATTATGTAACAATTTTACCTCACCAGTATAAGTCTTTAACCACATCCATCACTTACCCTTTTAATAACCGAACATATCAAGCTAATATACAAATATCAGCACTTTAACTAACATATTTAATAATTCCTTCATAATCTAACTATTATATCAAAAACAAATCACACTTATTATCTATCATAGCCGAAATATATTATTTAAAACCACATACACACCCAAAATTTCCATCACCGAATTACTCAAGCCAAACACATCAAAAATTATAATTAATAAAACATATAAGCCTAAACCTAAGCGGTATAAGCAAGCCACACTCCAACACATAGTACTTATCACAAACTTTATATATATACATAACACATAGCCACAAACTAAGATAAACATAACCCATGCCTAGCATGACCGAATTTATATAATAAATTTTAGCCATCATCGCATGGCTTTTATATATACATTCATTTCCAAAGTATTTAACCTCAAAACCAGCCTATACATGCCATAATTCAAGTTTAGTTTAAAGGTACCAAAGCTATGGATAGTGTGACGAGCTTGGCTGGCAATCCCCGAGCTTGTAGCCTGACTCCAAAATCTATAAAACAAAGTAAACACAACACACAGAATAAGCTATCACAGCTTAGTAAGTTTTAAGCAAACAAACAATCAAATAAAATTAATTAATATAACTAAACAGAACCAAATTATTTTATCATACCACATGTAGGTCCAATCGTTTATAAATACATATATTCATACTAAGCATGTATTTAAACATATAATAAATATTTCTCTTTTATTTTTATTTTTTATATTATCACCTTGACCGAATATTTATATCACCAAAATTCATATAAATTGACTTTTAATCTTCATACACGAATATAATTCATACTTAGTTCGCATGCACAAACACAGAACTCATGTGATTTATTATACTTCCACTTGCATGCATTAACCATATAACCGAATATGTACCTCATCACTTAATCACATACACATTAGAACTATTACAACATGCTTACTAGTCAATCACAAAATAAATACACATATCATACACATTTTTTTTCTAAATTTGTACTTACAAGATTTGTAACAAATAACCAAGGTGTTTACTTACCTTTGTTCAAATAAATGACAAATAAATTCTTACCTGATCTATAGTTTGTTTTACACATTCATTCTCATTGTACCTCTGCCCGATGAACCATTCGTAATTGGATAGGACACTTGGATAATCACACAAGTCATCCACTGCCAACGTCCCAGACGTGGTCTTATATGTAGTCAGATACCGATACCACTGTCCCAGACAGGGTCTTACTCATAAACACATATCGAAACCACATATCGATGCCATGGTCTTACTCACACACATATATCGGAATCCTATGTCATGACATATGTATCCTAACTATTCCTAAGGTTCATACGGGGCTTTTGGGCTTTGTATCTCGGTCGAATTGAACTTGAAAGTGTGGTAGCCACATTTATCCATATTCGGCCATAGTACAATAAAATTCTAACATTCCATAACAGCATATAATTATAACATTAATTTACTAATAAACACATCTATTTGCTTATAAATTTACCTCGGACGGTGCAAAACGAAATCGGGCGGCTAGTCGACAACTTTTGTTTTTCCCCGATCCAAATCTGATTTCTTTAGTTCTTGATCTAAAAATATTCAAATTAAGCTCATTCAAACATATTTTCATTCAATTTAGTCCAAAAACACATAAATAGGAAAATTACCATTTTACCCCTAACATTTACAATTTTTACAATTTAGTCCCTATTACACAAAACACAAAATACACAAAATTTGGCTACACTCTAGTTAGGAAAAATGCTCCCTATATGCATACAAGTCCATATTTTCCATCAATTTCATAATTTAGTCCCTCAAATTTTTATTTTTGCAATTAAGTCCTAATTACTCAAAATCATCAAAAAATCCAATACAAAATATGTTAACCTAACACCTATCTTTCATATTTCATCATCAAACAATAAAAATCACAAGCTCTCATCAATGGAATATCTTAAAATATTCATCAAAATTTGAAATTTAAGCATGGGTTTTGTGGTACTCGAAGCAACGATCTCAAAAACATAAAAATTATCAAAAATCGAGCTAGATACATACCTTGATTAAGCTTGAATATGGCCGAACCTAGGTTTCTTTTCTATTTTTTTTGGTTATTAGCTTCGGCTATGGTGGAAGAAAATATGAGCACTTTGTTTCTTTTTTTTTTATGTTATAATATGTTATAATATGCCTTTTTATTTCATTTCCATTTTTACCCTTAATGAAATAATTATAATATGATATAAGCTAAGTCCATTACCGTCCAACACTATATATAATGGACTAATTTCATTATAACTACTCCCACTTAGAAAGCCATCAACAAATAAGCCCTTTACAAAATAAACTACCCACTTTTCAATTTACGCGATTAAGTCCTTTTATTTCATCGGACACCTAAACAACAAAATTAAATTAAGAAAATTTCACAGATATAAATTCACACAAAATAAACACAAAAAATAATTTTTAAATACTTTTTTGAATCGAATTCATAGTCCCAAAACCACCGTTCCAATTAGGGTCTAAATTGGGCTGTTACAAACAAACGCTTAAGTGTGGAGGTATTTCATAAACCATAATTTATACATGTTTTTTATCCCATGCTTAGCACATTTATGGATGGTTTATCCTTAGATTTGGTGAATTCGATGCTCCTAATTCTTTAATTTCATTTTTTATACTTAGGTGAGCATAGGAGAGTAAAAAGAGCGAGAAACAGGCCAAAAACAGAGAAAATAGACCCACATAGGAAATCAACATAGCCTGGGCTTCCTCACACGAGCGTGGCCCACAACCGTGTCCCTTTGGCAGGATCAAAGCATGACATACACGTGTAGACTACACGCCCGTGCCTATTCAACAGCCTTGACCATGGGCTGGAGTAATCGCACACGGGCGTGTCACACGTGCTTGTCCCTACCGAGCCCAAGTATAACCCTATTCAAAAAAGGCCAATTTTGAAGGCTCTTAGGCATTCTAAAGCCTATTTAAATACTTGATGAGGCACTTACGAAGGGGACGCAGAGTAGGAGGCAAGGAATTACTCAAGGGAAGCCGATTGGTCCATCTCAGAAGCCAGATTCATCATCAAGACTGAAGATCTCCCTTCAATTTCCATTCAGGGGTTTTGGGTTTTCTTTATGTTTTGTATTCATTATTCTTCTGAGATATTTTCTTCTATAATTATGAACTAAACCCCCTAAATACCTAAGGGGAATGAAACCTAAGACGGATCTTGTTATTATTATCTGAATTGTATGATAAATATTTGACTTGTTCTTAATTAAGTGTTCTTAATTCTTGTTTTAATATTCTA
The DNA here is from genome assembly GCF_007990345.1 of Gossypium hirsutum. Lineage (NCBI taxonomy): Eukaryota > Viridiplantae > Streptophyta > Magnoliopsida > Malvales > Malvaceae > Gossypium > Gossypium hirsutum. The sequence goes on from NC_053424.1 coordinate 72,444,787, forward strand.
GGATATTGATTCAAGTTAATGCTCTTATACAGAGGAGCAATAGACCCTGTCTAAGAGTAAATTTGTCATAATTAAGTGGAGTTGATTGCATGCCTAGAGATAGGGTGATAAGATTTTACTGGATTAGGGTGAAACCTAATAAGGGGATCCATAGATCGAGTTAATTCAACACTAGGTGTTAATTAGAAAGAGATTTCAATTAATCAACCTAGGGTTAGACGTTATTAGTCTCGAGAGATATAATAATATAACTTAGGGATTTCTATAGATCAAGTCTAATGAATAAATTGTCTGATTTAGAGTCAAATAACAAGGAAGTCTAGGTGGATTTTTCCTTGGGTATTGTCTTAATCAATCGAATTTTCCCAAAAGCTTTTCCCCAATTTCTCTCTGTGCACTCTTAGTTTAGTTAATTTAGATAAAAAAATCCCTTAATTTTTAGGTTAGATAATAAAAAGAAAGTAATTACTAGTACTATTGGCTCCTTTGGGTTCGACAATCCAGTCTTGCTAAAGCTATACTACTGTTCGATAGGTACACTTGCCTTTATCGTGATAATAGTTAGTTTCAAGAACGATTAATTATAAATTTTTAAAACCTGTTGCGAATATCACGTATCACCTTTCACAAATCGTCGATAATAACTAGCAAGTCCCAGAAAACTGCAGACTTCAAAAACATTTCTCAGAGGCTTCCAATCTAGAATAGCTAAAATTTTGCTCGGATCATGTAACAGATTAATTTAGACCTAGTCGGAACAATGATTTCGAGTCCACGTAACCTATTCTGAAAAAAATATTTTAATATTATTTTTCTGTATCTGTGATATGTTAATTTTTATCTGCGAAGTTTTTGTGATTTAATTTGTTTGTTTCTGTGCTTAATTATAAAAAAGAATTTAATCGCATAAAAAGGTGAAATTAGCATGCTACATGTTTAATGTATGTATTTGAAATGGCTTTGGACTAATAGGTCCTTATGTGGTTATTTGACCATGCAATGTATTAAATGACTTTGTTGGACATTAGTAAATGGTTTATTAATATTTAAATGCAAGGGTATTTTAGTAAAAGGGTTAATATATGTTGTTTAATAAAAACAAAACATAAATGGCCATGCAAAATTTACCTCTTGGCCGATTATGAAGGAGAAAAGAAAAAAGCCATTGAAATATTTTTAGATTCGCCACTTGCATGCTGAAATTGTAAGTTCATTCGAGCTCAGTTTTTGATAATTTCTAAGTTTCTGTGATCGTTGCTTCGTGTTCGTCAAAACCCATGTCTGGATTTCTGTTTCTGTTGAAGATTATGAAATGTGCCATTGATGATTATATGAGCTTTGTAATGTTTTTATATGGATTATGAAAGATATATGTGAGATTAGCATGCTTTGTTCTTGAATTTTTGATGGAATAGAGATATTCGGGCTAATTTATGAAAATGAGGTTTTGAATGACTAAATTGTGAATTAAATATGTTATTTGGGCTTGTATGGGAGCTATGTATATTCGACCAAGCTATAGTCTTGGTGAATTTTGCATATTTGTGATTTTGTGAAAAATGGGCTAAATTGTCAAAGTGTGAAATTGTAAGGGCTAAAATGCAAAGTGCCCTAAATATGTTCTCATGGATTATTTTAAATGAAATGAATGATTGAATGGTTGAATTTGAATTGTATTAGATCAAGAACAAAGAAAATCAGACTTAGATCGAAGGAAGTCCAAAATAGTCGAATAGTCGACTCGTTTTCGTCCAAATTAGTACGAGGTAAGTCAAATTACAATTACGTGTTAAATTGACTAAATTTTGTGCATACAAACTATAATCTATATTGGACGGCCTTGAGAGCCTGATGAATAAATATCGAGTAAACTCCGATAAAATGCGAGTATCTGAAAGGCTCTATATGTTTCTAAAAGAACGTTGACATTGATCTGAGATATCGTGTAAGACCGTGTTTGGGACACAGGCCTCGATTTGAGATTTACGTGTAAGACCATGTCTGGGACATCGAAATTGTATCTGATTTCGTGTAAGACCCTATCTGGGACAGAGGCATCGATACTAAATTATATGTAAGACCACGTTTGGGACGTTGGCATTGTACTCGTTTATGAGTATCTCTATCGTTTCTAAACCGTCTGATGATAGAGTGAGAGATATGGGAATGAATATATGACATGTATAATCTATACAGGTACGTTTTTATCGTACTAAATTTCTGAATATGAAAGACACTATTTCTGTGAAATAATGAATGCATAGTATGTACGAAATCATGGAACTGAAACAGGACATGTATACAAGAAAATTAGCATAGTTAGGCTCATGAACTATTCTGTGAAATGGCTATGAATTCTTACTGCTGATTTGTACATTATATGCTTTAATAGTTAAACCAATTGTATTTGGCCTACTAAGCTCTTTGTAGCTTACTCGGTGTGATTTCTATCTGTTTTACAGTTATCGTAGCTACTAAAGGCTCGGGGATAGTTGAGGAATTGTCACCATACTATCGAACTCATTTTGGTACTTTTGAAAGTGTAAATATTTTCAAGTATGGCATGTATAGGCTAGAATGTCTATGTATTTGAGCTTTGATATGCATATATGTTATGCCATGAGAGTTGGCTAGCAAATGGTATGTTTGTGCTTAGTTTTGGTAAATGGTTTGTGATGCCAAATTGTGTATACTTGTAATGGTTATATGGCCTTGTATGTGATAGTCATTTTGAAATGTGCCAAGTTGAGGAAATGGTAAGTTTAAGCATGAGTTAGAAGGTGCCATAAGTGAGCTATGAAATGGGCATTTTGGCATATTGTTGTAATAAGATTTTAATGTGTTTTTGTATGGATTTGAATATGTTATTGATTGATGATGATTTAGTTATAATGAAGCATGTTTTAATTATGGAATTGGTTGAAAATTTTGGTATAAATGTTGTTTAATATTGTTTGTAGCAATGACCCAAAAATGGGTGGCAAGTTGGCTTAAACCAAGCCTGCATTGTGCCACAGGTCAAGGAACACGATCGTGCCTTGTGGCTGTGTATACAAAGCAGTAACCTCTTAAGATCACACAGTTAAGACACATGGGCGTGTCATATGGCCGTGGGCTTAAGTTAGTAGCCAACTAAGTATCACACGGCCATCGCACACAGCCGTGTCTATTGGCCGTGTGTAAAAGTTAGTATCTATACTTTGCTTTGGCACGGCTAGACCTCATGGGTGTGTCTGGTACCCGTGTAAGGCACACGGCTTGATCACATGGGCGTGTGACCTCAATAGAATTGAAAAAATTTTCTAAGTTTTGAAAATTCTGAATGTGTTCGGTTTTGTCCCGACCTTTCTAAAAGTATGTCTTAGGTCTTAGAGACCTCTACAAGGGATGAATTGTTGGTTTGCTTATGCATAATTATTATGTGATATCTGTGATTCTATATTGATCTGTAATGTTCTGTTCGTTTGGTAATGCCCGTTACCTATTCCGGCGACGGTTACGGGATAGGGGTGTTACAAATCAACTCATATACCTGATGCTGGCACAATGAGTCCCATGTAACATCTCAAAATAGGGCCTTGTCGGAACAGTGGTTTTGAGAGCACAAATCTGACGTCGAAATATTTGTTTTATGAATATTATGAGGTCTAGAATATGAAAATATGCATGTGGTAAAGTTTCATGAAGAAATTCTATGAGTAGGTGTCCAATTGGAAAATAAGGACCAAATTGAATAAATTTCAAAACTTGGATTCTAGAAGCAATTTGTATGAAATTGCTTTGGAAATTAATTAGAAGTCCTTAAAGAGTAATTTTCCCAATTTCTAAGTTTTTGGACAAAAATGGGCATGTATGGAAAAATTTGGAAGTTTAGTAAGGAAGGGCATTTTAGTCATTTGGTAATAAATCAAATAAAAAGGGAAAATGAAGGCAAATTCACTCATCTTCTTCCTATAGCTACCAAAATTTCAAGGGTTCCATAAGCTAGGGTTTTCAACATTTTCAAGCTCAATAGTAAGTGCTTCCTAGCCCCGTTTTTAATGTTCTTCATATTTTTGAAATCCAGGTAGCTTACTTTCTTCAATTCTACCCATATTTCATGCTAGGGTTCATGTTTAGAGAACTACCCATGAATGAGATGCTTGTATTTCGATATTTTATAGAGGAGTATAAGAGTTTAAAGAATGGTAAACAACTTTTACTAAGTGGTTTTTCATGGAAATGGCTTAAAGGACTAGATTGTAAAATTTGTAAAAAGTGGGTAGAAAAATGTGAAACAATGGAAAATGTGGACTGCTATAAGAATGAAAAATATTTGACTAGGCTTTGGTAACCAGGAAATTTCATGCATTTCATTATACGAGCCTAGGGACTAAATCGTAAATAATGTGAAAGGTTAGAGGCAAAAAGGTCATTTTGTCCGGGGTTGAAATTTAGGCTCGAAAAGAATAATGTGAGATATTGATAAATTATTTTTATTATTATAGACCCCGAGGAACAAATTTCGGAGGTCGATCGAGGAAAATGAAAGGTTTCGGAATAATCGTGTAACGCCTCAAAAATCCCGAAATCTTGAATTTTCTCTTTTTCTTCAATTCAGATAAAAAGTGTGCTTAGTATTCATGGTTAAGTGTTAATTATGTGATAGTAGGTCTCGGTTAAGGATTGAGTTCAAACCTAGGAGTAAAGGAAATTAGAGGTTAATAATTAAAAGAACCCTAATGGCAAGTAGGTGGGCTTTTTGAATAAATGGAAGAATTGGACACAAGGAAGCCTTGTGGTGGAGTGGCAAGTAGCGTCACATATAGGCAAGGAGGTAAGGGGTTCGAATCCCTCCTTGCTCAAAAGAGGGATTTACTTTTGCTTAAGATGTGGACAGAGGTGGCGTTGAATATGAACTCTGCAGGGGATGATAAGAGGAGAAATTTGAAGAAGGGATTAAGGAGTTATCAGGGAGAAAAATAAGGAGATGATGAGTGAAGAAGAGGCGGAGCCGAATTGGGAATTTGGGCATGAGAAAATCGGTTATAGTGGTTATATATAGGTGCCAAATGTAACACCCTTAACCCAAATCATTCACCGGAATAGAGTTACGTAGCATTACCGGAGTTACCGATTTATTTATTAGATATTTTATTTCATCTAACATTCATATTTGGAACCAATTAAAATCAACCATATTGTCCCTTAAACATACTTATTTTTCTCGACATGTTTTACTTGAATTTATTACTCGTCTTAATATACTTAATTTCATTGTATCCACTTATCAAAGATAATCACATATTGACATATCATGATAAATATCATTCTCTTGCGATTTCTTCATAAACATAAATCAGGTAATTCATTATATCGATATTTCATGCATTTAAAAATAAAATTCTTGCAATTTTATCCTTATTTCCAGCCGTTATTCTCATACAAATTGATAACAACCCATGTATTCTATAAAATATCAGAATTTTTCATAATTTTAACACTTTTCAATTTAATCCTTAAAAAATATTTTTCCCGATCTTGAGCTAAATTAATAATTTTATTCAATTTTACAATTTTAAATAATAAAATAATCTATTTCATGCAAAGTGGTCATTTCTAACATTTTTACAAATTGCCCATAAATTTTACTTTTATTCAATTTAGTCCCTGAGCCTAAAACATGCAAATTAGCTATGCTAGCTGAATATTCATACATATTTTCCTCCTCCTCCTCTCCATTCCACATCCTTAGTTTATATAATATGCTTATAAGTAACATTATCTATAATTTCACTATTTACTTATATGTATATTCAAAGCTGTCCATTTGAGTCACAGTAACTAAATTATTTATATCTTGAGCTAAAAAACTTAAAATTAAGATCAGTTAATTTTACCTTAAACTATACTCACATTTCTTCATACCATAAAATTTTCAGAATTTTTGGTTTAGCCAATTAGTACAATTTATTCATTAAAGTCTACCCTGTTTTGTTATTTGACAGTTCTGCCCACTCTTTACTAAAGTTTAATTATCTATTTAAACAGAATTCAAATGATGTTATAATTTGTTTCTTATAAAAATAGACTCATTAGGGAATCCAACCATATAAATTATGTCCAAAAATTATTTTTTTATAATTTTTAATGATTTTTCTAAGTCAGAACAGGGGATCTCAAAATCGTTCTGAACCAGTCTCACAAAAATATAAATATCTCAGAATACAGAATTCTTTTACTTTCTCTATTTCTTTTATATGAAAATATACTCAATAATATTTAATTACATATCACACTAAGCTTCAAATTCAATTTCTACCATTTTTGGTGATTTTTCAAATTTAGCCTATTGCTGCTGTCCAAAACTACTTTAGTGCAACATATTGATTACCAAGTTTATAACACTCTTATTTCCATTCTCTACCATATTTCCCATTATTTTCTCTCATTTCCATTCACTAATATATCAAGAACATGGATCCTTATATAAGAAAACTCTATCTTAACATCATTTTCATGCTTTTGATATTACCTTACATGAGAAACTCTACTTAAAATATATTGAAATCTTAAAATTCTTACCTTGTCCCATTGATTTTAATCTTTAACTTGATTTTTCTCTCTCCTCCAGCTTCTATTTCTTGAATCCAACTTGATATTCCAACTCCTCTTAGTCTCCTTAACAATTTTCTCTCTTGGTAACTATGAAAATTCTTTTGATTTTTAGGTGAAAAGGATGAATTTTTGGTCGAAGGACTAAATTGTAAAGAAAGCAAAACTTTCTTTCTTCTCTTTTCTTCTAACGTGAAATGCATGGAGAAAGATGAATGGTGTATATTTTTTTTCCACACACACACACACACATATATATAGACTAAATAAAATAATAAAATAATAAAATATCTTATGAAAATATTAAATAAATAATAATTATCTAATTAAATAACTATAAAATATCACCAACATCATCATTACTTTCTAGATTTGTCTCTTCCAATTGACTATTTTGCCCTTTGTGATCTTTCAAAATTCCATTCTTGAGTCATCACTTAATTTGGTAAAATTACAATTTAGTCCCTCATAATTTTTTGCCTATTCAATTTGGTCCTTATTCATCAATTTTCCTTGGTTTCTAGATCATTCCACCCTTAAAATATTTGCACTACTAGTCCTTCAAAATTTTCATATTTACACTTTAATCCCTCAAACTTTGAGTATTTACTCTTGGGCCACAAAAATTTTCTCACTTTTACAATTTAGTCCTTTCTTGAATCAATGTCATAATATACTTCCCAATGACATAACTCAATTTTCCTCTTCTTGTCACTTTATTTCCTTATTTACTGTATTAAGGATAATATCTTACTGTAGAAATTTTCAGGGTGTTACACCGAATATGAGGTTGTCAGGCTAATGCCGAATCCTCCTTCTCCTTGTTGCAATGTGAGGTTGTTAGGCTAATGCCGAATCCTCCTTCTCCTTGTTGCTGGAAACCCTTTTTCTCTCCCAAATCTAAAAGCCGAAAAACCTTCTCTTGCCATAAAAATCTCAAGGGCCGAATATCCTTGGTGCCGCCACTACTCTTTCCACTCAGTCAATTCTAGTGTAAGTGTTTGCTCTCCCAATCAGTTTTTGCTAAGTATCAAATATTTAGTTCCTCACTTCTTTTAACCAATTTTGGTGGGATTAGGCATTGAATCTCAATCTTTTGGATCCCTGTCGATTTGCCCCTCAGGTGAGAGACTTTGGTAAGTGTTCTTGATCTTAGTTGGCAGAATGGTCATAGTTAAGGGAAGGGGGAACTTGTGTTGGATACAAGTAACCGATTATTTTGGTTTTAATAGTTAAGATTGATGCAGATCTAGGAGTTGATCGTGGTTAGTGATTAAAGAAGAGGCTGTTATAACTTGTCGCGCAAAGTAAGGTAAAAGGTCAGGTTTCAGGTTTTGGTAAAGTATTCTATAAGTATGTGAGATTAATCCTTGAGTGATATCAATTGTACATTTGGGGCTAAGGAAATCGCAGCATGCTTTATTACCAGGTGTGTACTTACACTGCACACACATATTAGATCGGCAAATCCCGAAATGCCGAAATGCCGAAAAGCCAGAGTTTGGCTACAACAGACTTGCGAGTGCGCGAACACTCGTAAGGGGGAAACCAATAGGTTATCTGAGGCCCTATGGGAAATTCCATGGACTTGGGCCGTGTTTTTTCCAACCGGGCCAGAATGGGCTAAATGGGCCTGACGGGCTATTGGGCCCATAATAGGCAAAAATGATAATTGATGCTTAATAGGCAAAAATGATAATTGATGCTATGTCATGATAAATTGTATGTGAGCATGACTGTAAATGTAAACTGGGCCTAATGGGCATATGAATGTGATTTCAGCCTAATGGGCCACATAAAGGTGATTGGGCTAAATGGGCCATATGAAAGAGATTGGGCTTAGTGGGCTATATACAGGTGTGTGGATTTGTCTGGGCTTTGTAAGGGGTTTTAGGCCTAGTATCTAATAACTGCATGAACAAACATAAAACTTAATTAATTAATTAAAGACCATGGACAAGACATAGAGTTAAGGTGTGGCAACGGGTATATGCATGTCTAGGATTGGATCTAGGGGGAGCTTGGTACTTAAGCAGTCTTAATGACTCACCTCCTCTTCTCTGGAATCCTACCTGGTGCATAGTATTTGTTCATCTTAGCTCACGGGGTTTTTTAATGGGCCAAGGTGAGTAAAAACCCATAACTAAGATAAATTACCGAAATGCCCCTAAGGGCGAAAATGACTAAAATACCCCTATGTGTTGAATGTAAGATTTATGGATGTTACATGTATATCTACTGCATACATACGATATTCTGTTTAGGTTGTATATGGGTTGGGAATTATGGAACGAAGAAAGTATATGAGGGTCGCATGGTTGCTTGACAACCGTGGATCCACCGACGGCTTTTTAGCCCAATATATGATTGGCAACTTGCTGCAATGAAGGTAGTTCTGCAACCGGGCTACCATTGATGTGTATCGGTTGGGTGGGTTGATATTTATATCCCCACAGGATGTGTATCGGGGGACGGAGTTGGTGTGTAGCGGATGTTTATTGGGGTGGGTTGCATTGCATTGCGTTGCATGTATGTTGTATGGTGTTTGATGAATGCTTGTTACATTTCGAGGGTGTACACACCGAGTTTTCGTAAACTCAGCCACTCTTTTATTTTTCTCAGGTGATGCCCAGTAGGAGGTTCGACGGATGGAGGGACTCTGAGGTGGCCAGCTAGCAAGCCAACTTGGATTGTTTTAAAGGCATATAAGTTACTAGTTTATTAAGTAATTTTTATTTAGTCTGGATTGTAATAAGGCCTCCCCATTCGTTATTATTTGGATCATTAATTTCCTGCGTTGTAATTATGAGAAGTGGATCATGGATTTTCTAAACCATAGTTTTCTTTTAATACTACGTTTCCGCAACTAAATTTTTAAATGATAAGTTTTCTTAAATCAAATATTTTTAAACAAAGCTTTCGCAACTGGAAAGAGGTTTTTTTTCAAAGTAATTGAGATGTATCTTTTTAAGGAAGGGTTTTTAATGAAAATAAGGTTTTTGCTAAAACACTTCAATGTGACACGTCAGGTTCGACCAAAAATTCAGGGCCAAGTTTGGGGTGTTACAAACCGAAATGCGAAATTGACACAAATACTAGGTAAGTTCGAATAACTTAAAATAAACCCATAATATGCATAAATTCATGTTTTATGAATGTATGATAATTGTATATAATTATAGCATGAAAATCATGAAATGTGTTAATAATAACAACGACAAGATGATAAATGTCTCAGTTGAAGTTAAAAGGGAAATTCAATGGATAAACCATGGCTTACGTGACTTGAGATCTTGCATGTGTTGTAGAAAAGGATTTAGCCCCAACGGGTAATCTGTTGATCTCGAATATAGAAAGGATCCAACCTAGATCGGTAATCCGATTAGGGTCTGAATTTAGCCTAGACTGGTAATTCAGATTCGAGCTCACTAAGGGTGTTTATCGCTACAAGGGATTTAGCCTGGACTGGTAATCCCGACATCACTCCATAAGTTTATATTATGGGGGATTTAGCCTGGACTGGTAATCTCGCCGTAAGATGTGAGGTTTGCAGGAGTGAGTATTTGATAAGGTCACTCTTATGACTTTATGGTAAATGGATAATCCATCGGGGTTTTCGAGGTACTCAACGGGATTGACATGAGATGTAGAAATGAAAATGTTGGATGATAAGCTCATCTAAGACAAATTACATGATGAATTATTATGGGACTAACTTGAAGCTTGAGTGTATGTCATAGGAGGCTATTCTATATTTATTGGATTGGTTGCCTAACATGGTTGTATGCTAATTAATTAGTAAGTTTACTTTCTAGTTATCCAGGCATACTAAGCATGTAAATGCTTACCTGATACGGGGTTGCGCGCGGACCAAGATCGAGTTGCCAAGTCACGAGAAACTCCTACGAAAACCCTAAACAATTAGATCTGAAACGAAACAGAAAAATTGAAAGATTAGAACTTTGAATTTCCAGATCTGAAATAAAATCCCCAAATCAGCAAAGAATCAAATTGAGAATAGAAATAAGTGTTAGGGTTATTGAAACCCTCAAGGAGATTGTGATTCTGCCCAATTGAACACCAAGATAGTTTTCCCCAAATTTCGACAATCTAATTTCACCCAAAAAGAGTATGGAAAAACCCTAGAAATTGGGGATTTTTGGGCTGATTCCTTAAGATAGAAAAAGGCTGAAAACACAATAAGAACAGAAAATAGATTAGATAATGATTCAGCACAAGTAGAAATAAAGAAAGAATTGACAGTAAGAAATTAAAAGATAAGTCCTAAGAAGCCTTGAAATCTCGAAAGATCTCACAACTCCCTTCAAACGGCTCTAATCTCCCCTCCAAAGAATATCAATGGCAAGAAGAAGGTTGAAGATGGCTCCCACAATCACAAGATTGTTAAAACAACTTCTAAAGAAAACTCAAGAGAGAAATCTTGGAGAAAACTTAAAGAAAATTCTGCTCTCAACAAATCTGAAATTTTAATAATAATGATAAGTGTTTAACAAGGTGGACAGTCATGCCTTTAAATAGGCCTTATAACTAGTCCTAATCTAATTAGAAAACTAAAATAAAAAAAAACTCCTAATTATTTTAATATGGAAATTCGGTCAAAGGTCATTTTATCTGGGACTCTTGGACCGAATATTGACATAAAAATTTAAACTAAGTAAATAAATAAATAAATAAATAAAAATAAAAATAAAACTTTACAACTTGGGCCACTTTGACAATTTGGCCTGATTTTCAACTAAGTATGGATGGATTTCTTGATTGGGCTGAGAATTTGCTTATTGGGCCTCGCCTTCAAGAATTTGGGCTTTTGTGACTCGTATCATTCCCCCCTTCCTCAAAAAGATTCGTCCTCGAATCTGAAAAATCAAATGAACTCGACTTTCCTCTATCGAACGGGACTAATGGCAATTGAGTCCACTGAAAAGAATAGCCATGAGATAGTAAATAGCAACGGAAACAAGCTTGTAGTCCAATCATAAGCATAACAGAACAGGTATAACGTATGTGAATGGACAGATTCAGATTACCATGCAAACAATCTAATTTACTCACCACTGCCTCGTCAAATATTTGAAACAAAGATGGACATGTTTTAAGGCATTCAGTCGTCTCACATTGTTCCCACAAACCATGAATAAATTGCGAGTAATAAATCAAATGGTAAACATAATCGTCACAAGTAGGTATTTGAAAAGATTCACATGGTTCACAGAGTTGCATAATCATACCATGCATTAATCGACGGTCTATAGATTCACTCACACATGCATTATCAAAAACAAGAATCTTTTTATCAATCATCAAAACAGATAGATCATCAATAAATAAAATAGGACAGTCAAGCACGTTTCGATCTAAGTGTTCATCAACACGATCTTTATCACTATCCGAGGAGTACAAAAGTGTTTCAAAGGTTTCAAGCATCTTACCTCGATAAGCAGAAGAATAAGGGTTGATTTTACCTTTTTCATTTAAAACAAACTTTCGCTCATCGGGGGCATAGTGTAGTCGAATCTCCGTTGTTGAGTTAACCTTTGTCAAATGGAACTCAAACTTCATGTACAACCACATAAACTGTTTAAGGCACGAATACAAATTGAAAACAAATTTGGAAAATTTCGTTACCTTATTCTCGAAAACAGATTTGGACAAATTTGAGGATTTTACACAAGGTAAATCAAGAGAATAACAAATCACGCTTCTTTTCGTAATGACTTTATCAACCACAATCGAAGAGTAACAATTAATCGGATCAAAATGAGGGGATATTTTAAGAACTAAGTCACCAAAAGTTTTATCAATAATTTTCAAATCTGCAATGGACTCGGTTTCTAAAATTTCCTTACCTCGCTTACCTTCGGGATCATGTAGTGTGATTTCATCTTTGCCTAAGTTGATCGTATGAAAGCGTCTTTCATTTGAGAGGTATTGAAGTTGAAAGTTATCTTTCGATCTTTCAGGAACCTGAAAAGTAGCAACACAAGAAAAATTCATATCTTGGTTAGTGGAAACATTCCTCACTAGCCTTTCCTCGTCTTTTTCTTTTGTTTCTTTTTCTAACTCATTTTCTCTTCTTTCTTCAACTTCTTTTTCAAATTTCTTTTCTGTTTCACATTCCTTTTCACTCTCAATCTCTTTTTGCTCTTTTTCATTCTCTTTTTCTTTTTCCTCACTTGTTTTAACAGAATTTCTCAGTTTGATTTGGTCCTCATGGACTTGTTCCGGAGTGAGCGGCACTAAGGTAAGTTTCTTTCCTTGATGCTTGAAGGAATACCTATTGGTACGACCATCGTGAGTGACTTTTCGATCCAGTTGCCACGGTTCTCCTAGCAACAAATGGCAGGCTTGAATAGGCATTACGTCGCACACAACTTCGTCTTGATACTTACCGATAGAAAATGCGATGCGCACTTGTTGAGTGACCCTAAATTGGCCTTCGTTGCTAAGCCCTTGTAGTTGATAAGGTTGTGGATGCTTGGTAGTGGTTAAGCAAAGCTTTTCCACCATCGTCGTGCTGGCTATGTTCGAGCAACTTTCACCATCAATAATAACTCTACAAAGCTTACCTTGTACATGGCAGCGAGTATGAAAGAGATGTTCTCGTTGCTGCTCGCTCCTTGGTTTTGCCAAAGATGATTGTCCACGATCATGAAAATCATCATCCATTCTAGTGACACGTCGAGGGCCGCGCCTTTGGGGTTGGTTATCCCTATCTTCCTTAATTGGATCTCGATATTGATGTTTTTGATTCACTCGTACCTCATTCAAAGTAGTATTCAATGCTTGAAGTGTAGCATTTATTTGTGTGATTGCAGCAGTATGTCCATCTAACTGTTGTTGGACTTTCATAAGTGCATCATTATTATCACCTTTAGACATCTTCAAAACCTGTAAAAAATAAACACTCAACACTCAAAAATAAAAGTTAGCAAACCTCACCATTAATCACTCAAAAAGAAAATTCAAATTCTCAATGAGGTCGAATTCAATCTTGTGAGTTCTTTATCAGAGTTTATATCAACCAATTAGAGAGTGTGAACCAAACTACCAAAGAATCCTAATTTGCACTAGGATGCCAAAAACTGACGAGACACCAATTGATTCGTGTTGCACCGAGGAAGAAGTTGTGCACACGTTTAAATCCTACTAACACAAGAAACAAGAAGGTGTTAGATAACGTAAAGGAAGAATAAAGGTAAACAAATGAAAACCTACAGCTAAGAATCAATAAAAATTGCTGAAAACAGAAAACCCGAAAAACTGCGGAGTAACTTGACAACTTCGTTCGAGGTGTTCCCGATCTCCAAAAATCACGAAATTAAATCTGGAGTGTCCTTATATATTTAATTTTTGATCTGGAAAATTTGGGCACCAAATTCAACCCGCTGAATATTTTTTTAATTTTTTATTGGATTTCGTCTTTTTTCAATTTTTTGACTTTTTCGACTTATTTTTTTGCGGGAAATATTTTTGTATATTCAATAACAGTGCCAAAAATATGTATGTAAAATTTCAGATCAATCAGAAAACGTTTACCCACTCAAATAAATTTTTTTCGAAAATTTTTCTGGGTAAAACTGCTGTTTGTAATTTAAAAAATAGAGATCAGTTTAGAAATCAACCAAGAACACCCAAAACGCCCAAAATCTGATACCAAATGATACGGGGTTGCGCGCGGACCAAGATCGAGTTGCCAAGTCACGAGAAACTCCTACGAAAACCCTAAACAATTAGATCTGAAACGAAACAGAAAAATTGAAAGATTAGAACTTTGAATTTCCAGATCTGAAATAAAATCCCCAAATCAGCAAAGAATCAAATTGAGAATAGAAATAAGTGTTAGGGTTATTGAAACCCTCAAGGAGATTGTGATTCTGCCCAATTGAACACCAAGATAGTTTTCCCCAAATTTCGACAATCTAATTTCACCCAAAAAGAGTATGGAAAAACCCTAGAAATTGGGGATTTTTGGGCTGATTCCTTAAGATAGAAAAAGGCTGAAAACACAATAAGAACAGAAAATAGATTAGATAATGATTCAGCACAAGTAGAAATAAAGAAAGAATTGACAGTAAGAAATTAAAAGATAAGTCCTAAGAAGCCTTGAAATCTCGAAAGATCTCACAACTCCCTTCAAACGGCTCTAATCTCCCCTCCAAAGAATATCAATGGCAAGAAGAAGGTTGAAGATGGCTCCCACAATCACAAGATTGTTAAAACAACTTCTAAAGAAAACTCAAGAGAGAAATCTTGGAGAAAACTTAAAGAAAATTCTGCTCTCAACAAATCTGAAATTTTAATAATAATGATAAGTGTTTAACAAGGTGGACAGTCATGCCTTTAAATAGGCCTTATAACTAGTCCTAATCTAATTAGAAAACTAAAATAAAAAAAAACTCCTAATTATTTTAATATGGAAATTCGGTCAAAGGTCATTTTATCTGGGACTCTTGGACCGAATATTGACATAAAAATTTAAACTAAGTAAATAAATAAATAAATAAATAAAAATAAAAATAAAACTTTACAACTTGGGCCACTTTGACAATTTGGCCTGATTTTCAACTAAGTATGGATGGATTTCTTGATTGGGCTGGGAATTTGCTTATTGGGCCTCGCCTTCAAGAATTTGGGCTTTTGTGACTCGTATCATTACCCCTCTCTTTTCTCTGTCTTACAGAGCTCGAGGACTCATAGGGATTGGAAGACTGTTGGAAAATCAACACACTATCATCTTGTCCAACTTTGGTATATAGATAATTTTATTTTGTTTAATGGCATGTATAGGGATTTTGTTTATTTTGCTCTGTGTGTCATTTGGTTAGCCAATGTAAAGGTGTAAATATTAAACTTATTCTTTTTGTATATGGCCATAAGACATGGCTTATTTTGTTGTAGGTTATGACCTACCAACCATGCATGTTTATGTTTAAAAAAAATGTTCTTATGATGATTGAATGTGGGATTTCATAAATAAGCATTTGTAATGTGGCCAAAACATTTGGAGATAGTAGGCCATAATTTGCAATGAATTATAATAATGAGCCAAGTCTAAATGTGTTTCAATGGGATGGAAATCCTCAATACCAAAAAGGGAATAATTGAGCATGTACTTAACCGAGGAAATGAGATTAACATGTAATAGATTCATTGATGATAGTCCTTGAGTATTTTTGTGCCATGTTAAATGCAATTAGGGTTCTTATATGTGAGAAAATGATAAGGGTTGTAACACCCCAAACCCGGCCTGGAAGTTTGGCTCGAATCTGGCGTGTCACATTGAAGTGTTTTTCGGGAACCATGTTTCCATTAAAAACCCTTCTTAATAATTAAAAACTTGTACCCTTTTTAAACCTTGTTAGAAAACCTCAGCTGAATAACATTCTTAACAACTTTGAAAAAAATCCTGGCAGTTACGGAAGCTTAATTTAAAAACAATTGAGGTTACGTGATGTTTTGAACAACAGTAGTTGCTTTGGAAATGTAACACCCCGAACCCGAAACCGACACCAGAGTCGAACACGAGGTGTTAACTGACTTTAACCCCTTACAAAATTTATTTTCCAGACACTGCCCAATCTGTGTACTAGTTGTTTTAAAAAATCATATCTTGAGTTTCATAACTCAAAAATCAGTTTCGTAATTTTTCCCAGAAACTAGACTCATGTGCCCATCTATGTATTTTTTTCTAGAATTTTTGGTTGGGCCAATTAGTACAGTTTATTAGTCAAAGTCTCCCATGTTGCAGGGATCGACTACACTGACCTTTGCCCATTACGACTTGGATATATCCCTACACGGGGCTTCAATACTGATGCCGTTTGTTTCTATGAAAACTAGACTCAGAGAGGAATCTGTACATATATGGTACGACCCCTAATTATCTCTGGTTAATTTGTAATGAATTTCCAAAGTCGGAGCAGGGAATCCAGAAACCGTTCTGGCCCTGTCCCACTATAATCTGATTATCTCTTAATATACTGCTCATATGATCTTTTCGTTACTTCCTCATGAAAGCAGACTAATCGAGCTTCGATTACATAATTTATTCATCAATTAATTCCACTCCTACTATTTTTAGTGATTTTTCAATCTCATGACACTGCTGCTGCCAGCATCTGTTACGAAAGTAACTAGGTCCATCTCATGCCTACCCTTGATCCAACTCAATCGAACATTCGTGCCATTTTCGCATGGCTTAAAGTTTACATGCCAAAATTCAAACACAACGTAATAGCTTATACATGCCAAAATGTTCTTCTAAGCCAACTAAGAAGAAAATACCAAAACTTGCTATCCGGTGTGATGACTTCGATGACGGCCTGACCCCGCAAAAATAGATGAGTCCAAGCAACCTATAATGGGTGACAAGGAAACACCGAGTGAGTTTATAACTCAGTAAGTCAAAAGCAATGCACTACCATCCATCAATAACATTATCACAAGAGGAAACAAAATGGAACGAGACAATTTACTCCATCCATACCGAACCATACCATAGTTCCTCCAACCTATCGATTCAATTTCATACCAATTTATGCATTCACAATCCACATACTCATCAATAGGATATTCGAGGCATTTTCATAAATCATTTTATTTTCGTTACAAACATACAACTAAACGGCCTTTCACCCATTCTACGATAAATTTTATGTACGTGACTTCAAGTATATTTGTCACATAGGTTCAACTTACCGAGCTCAACACCAAATATAAGCATAGCACCTATTAGCCATGTACTCAAGACACTTACCCGATCCGCTGTCCGCGATCGACTCAATAGTGTCGCACACATAGTGTCCATAATGATTCACGAATGTATATTGAGCCCGCACACTCAGTGCTATATAATCATCTTGCACACTTAGTGCTACGTAATCAAATCGCACACTTAGTGCTACATAGTCAAACTCGCACACTTAGTGCCGCATGGTCAATTCGCACACTTAGTGCATCATATTCATTTCGCACACTTAGTGCAACATAGTCATATCGCACACTTAGTGCTATACAATTTAATCCCGCGCACTTAGCGCCAATCTCATGGTCATAAATGGTTATCCCGCACGTTTAGTGCCGAGATCAACAACTCAGTACATCTTACCTCTTTTCTTTTCATTCAACAATTTCATCATCATATACGTACATGCATATATATATGTATATTTATTCATTCCATTCAGCATCAATACATAAACATTATGACCATTTGAAATAACACCAACTACATGCTTAATGACTTACCTCGTGTTGGGTAAGACGGTTCCAACTCGGCTACTCGATAACCTTTTCTTTGCCTTTGCTCGATTCACCTCCTTTAACTCCTTGAGCTAAATCAATAATTTAACTAGTTTAACCACCTTGCTAAATATTTACAATCCGATTTCACATGTATATGTATGTTAGTATATTCGGCTAATAACCTCATGCAACTACCAAAGCCGAATCAACTAAATATACTTATGAATATATATATATCATCATCGAAATCACCTAAGCTTAGACATCAATTTTTAATTCCAAGCAAGTTGCCGAATGCAACCTTACTAAATTTTCATGGATTCAAGTCATGGATTCAATATACCATTACCATGGAATCAACAACCAAAAATTCATAGACAATTTAGGAAAATCACATTACAAATCTCAAATTCAAACAAAGACCATGGCCGAAATGCACATATAACCACATAACAAAAATATTGAACCTTTGGTTGCCTAACTAGCTTAACATCCATCAAATTTTAAATCAAGAAACTCACCTCATCTATAATCAACCCTCAATACCCTAAAGCATCAAAAACAACATCAAAGAAATACAACCATCCATGGCCGAATGTCATCTTCTTAACTTTACAAAAAGAGAACATTTGCCATGAGCTAGCTTCTATACTTGATGGCCACTCCAAATATACAAAGATTTTCAATGATAGAGCATTAACATACCTTAATCCACTTAAAGGACCACCTTGGCCGAATCTTGCTTCCTCTTCTTCCTCTAGTTAGAACAATTGCAAAAGAAAGAAAACATGAACACTCCTTCTTCCCTCCTTATTAAGCATTCAAACTCCCTCATTTTCATGTCACAACATCAAACACTCCTCCTAGGCACAAGCAATGGCCGAATTCTTTCCAAGTTTTTTTTTCCTTCTTTTTCTTGGTTTTTCGGCTAGGAGATGGCAAGTATGACACCCATTTTTTTTTGTTCCCTTTCCTATTATTATCCCCATCATTTGTTCACCAAAAGAAAACATATTAAATTAGAATGAGTGGAGCATCATCACTCCTTGGCCGGCCACCATGAATTTTATGGGCAATTTGACATGCAAAGCCATGCTTCCTCACCCTATTATTAATTAATCCTTATAATTCATCTATCATCTTTTCTAACTTCGTCAACTAGGTCCTTTTTGAATTAATTCACAATCCTAATGCTAATATTAAGCATTTAATTTCTCATATATTCACTGTCACACAACAATTTATGCAATTAAAACACGAAAATAAATTTTTGGCTCGGTAATGTGGTCTCGAAACCACATTCCGACCAGGGTCTAATTTGGGTTGTCACAGGAAAACCATGTTCTACTACCAGCAATTATAAGAACAATAAATAAAATTCCAAATTTGAAATCCAAAAAATCACAACGGCTTTACTACAACCCACTTGAAAACATTTAAAAGCAATAATCAAAACTATAACATAAACAGTGTGTGTGGATTCCACCGAGCCGCTCGCAGCCCCGATCCGTCTAAGGCTGAAAATTACCTGAAAGGTTAATAAATGGGGTGAGTTTACGAAAACTCAGTGTGAAATCCCCTACTATATAAAAGGAACAGTCAGTCATATAAAAGAATTAAAAGTTGGCCCCAGCCCTACTTACAGTTTCAGTATCAATTGGGCCTTAGCCCATTTTAACAGACAGTACCAGATGGGCTTTAACCCATTACAGAATAAGAAACATTATCAGAACTAGAATCAGAATCAGAATCAGTATCAGGTAACAGAATCAAAAATCAGAATGTGAATGCAATCCCAACCCAATCCAGCCTATAACCAACCGCTACACTCCACCCGTACCAGCCCTACACTCCTTGTGGGGAATAGCTCAACCTACCCAGCCCTACACTCCACAGTTGCAGCATTGCTGCTCAGTTATCAGATATTGTGACAGAGTCACCAGATACAGATATTGTGGCAGAGCCACCGGAACAGATATTTGTGGCATAGCCACCAGAAACAGATAATGTGGCAAAGCCACTTAACAGAATACGTGGCACAAAGCCATCGATAACTGCATTATGTTAGGCACATAGCCATCAACTAGAGTAACATACCCGGCACACAGCCCTAGGTAAATGTGATCGACACAGAGTCATCAATAACCATATATTGGCACATAGCCTTAGACAAATACGTTTGGCACACAACCATAATTAGGTTGGCACAGAGCCATATGTAGGTTGACACAAAGCCATAATCAGAAAGCTTTAAGCCATCATAGATGTATCATGTTAGGCGCATAGCCATCAGCGACGGTAATATAGTCGGCACACAGCCTCGGGTGAATATGATCGGCACTCAGCCATTGATCGGTCCACAGTCGTCTTGGGCGACCCGTGCGACCTTATCAAATCAGTACAAATGTACGGCTCTTAAGCCTTCGGTGGATCTACAGTCGTCAAGCAACCATGCGATCCTAACAGATCAAATCTTCCTCTGTACAAAATCCCAACCCATGTGTGACACCCCTAAAGTGACCCTAGTCGGAAAGTGGTTTTGGGACCACTAAACCGAGTCATAAAGATAATTAACCGTCATAGTTGATGCTCATTATATGTACATATGCATGTGTGAAAATTTCATGTTTGAATTTTGTTAATAGTAAGTGAATTTTATCAAATAGGACTTATGTGAGAAAATTTGGAAATGTGCTAGGCAAATGTAAAGTGGCCTAATAATGCATGTTGTGAAATGATGGGTTTGCATGTCAAATTACCCAAAATTAAAGCATAGTGGCCGGCCATGCTATGGGTGGAAACATGTTGCAAACATGTTGTGTTAGTGAGTTATGTTAGAAAGAATAAAAAAAGGGGTTAGGATTAAAGTAATGCAAAAAGGTGGAGTGATGAAAAAAAAATGGTCTCATCCATGCCCCCCCCCTTTGCCGTGAATGGAAGAAAGGAAACAAAGAAAAAAAAGTGTTCATCCTTGAACATCTTTGGCCGAATAGAAGAAAGAAAGGAAGGGAATGAGCTTGGAGAAAAATCGGCTATGAAGGCTCACTAGATTAAGGTATGTTTAGTGTTGCTTTGAAAGTTCATACATCACTTGGATGATTAGTCTAAATTCTAACTATCTCATGGATGGATTTGGGATTATTAGAGAGTTAGTATTCGACTAAGAGGCTTCAAAAGTTTTAGTTGAAGCCTTGAGACTATTAGCATGTTAGCTATATAGATGTGTTATGAGGCTTGAGGTGTTAGGTAAATTTGAACTCATCACCAAGTTCTTTAAGCAATCCAAGCTAAAAGTTTCGATATTGAGGTATCTTGAGCATCCGGCCATGGTAGGAAGTAGAAGGGAAAATATGGTTGTTGTTAGATGAAGTAGAGTCTAACAAATGAGCACATATGTGCATTAGTTGCTAGATGGAGAAGAATCGGCTAGCAAGTTGTTTGCTAAGGCCGAATATAATTTTGTATATTAATGAGTAATGCATGTGTTGAATTGATGGAAAGGGAGAGGATGCTTTACTAGTGTATATATGTGTATTGGCCAAGTTTTGAACTTGAAACAAAATGGTGTTTAGTCAATACAAGTGACCATACTTGTAGAATGTATTAAGTGTTGCAATCGGCCTCAACATAGACATGTATGTTCGGCCACATGAATGAGTACATAAGTTGATGTGTATGTTCGGCCATAAGTAAGCATATTGGTGGCTTAATCTTGGCTTAGACAATCGGCTAAAAGAGAGTGTGGGTTAATATGTTGAGTTGATTCATGATTTCATATGTATGTGACTTTAATGTCTAATGTATATATATATGGGTTAAGTACCTTGATTTTCTCTTTTTGATGTTCAAATGATTAAATCAATTTATTTGTTAAATTAAGCTCAAGAGCAAAGGGGAACTAAATCCGATAAAGGGAAGGAAAAAAGTGATCGAATAGTCGCCGAAATCGTTCGACCACATCCGAGGTAAGTTTTAAGTGATTAAACGTTGAGTAAATTCAGTCATAATAGGACATAATGAGTTGATTTAATAAGATATGATGTGGCCATGATATGTCTTAAACTCAAATGGTAAGTTCATAAGTGTTTGGACTAGGAAATTTAAGAGCAAATTGTAATAATTTGCTTTGGACAGCAGCAGTAACGTGATTTTAGAAAATCACTATAAATTGTTGGTATGGAATTATAGGCTGAATAAAATATGTAATCAAAGCTTATTTAGTCTAGTTTCTTATAAAAGAGACCGTGGAAGCAAAGAAATTTCCTATAAAGAGATATTTAAAGTTGTGTGGGACAGTGTCAGAATGACTCCGAAATCTCCTGTTCTGTTTTTAGAAAAATCATTATAATTTGTACAAAAATGGTTATAAGATAAAATTTATATGGCTAGACTCCTTAATGAGTCTAGTTTCAAATGAAATCAAATAGAACACATTTTTAATTCCGTACAATGAGAAATTTGATTCGTAGTGAAGAGTGGTCAGATTAGTCAAACAGTGAAACAGGGGAAACTTTAAGAAAAATCTGGTATTGATTGGCCAAACCAAAAATTCTGAAAATTTTCTGGATAAGATATGTATGAGTCTATTTCCAGGTAAAATTAACGGCACTCCATTTGGAGTTTCGTAGCTCCATTTACGAATAATTTAATGACTGTTGCTCAGAAAAAAACAGCTTGTGCTGAATTTGGAATTTTGTTGTAAACCTTAATAAAACCATTTCAGTTGCTTATAAGCAATCGATTAAACATTGGTAATCAAAGTACCAAATTCGTATTAAAGTGAAGCTATAAGCCACAAATGACTAGTATACCTAGTCAATTTTGTTATGATGAAATTGATGTACAAGTATATATATGTGATAGGGCCGAGTGGCCAATGTGATGAATGTGAAAGTATATATATGCGTGATAAGGCCGAATGGCCAATGTGATGAATGTGAACATGTGTATGTGTGATAAGGCCGAATGGCCAATGTGATGAATGTGAACATGTGTATGTGTGATAAGGCCGAATGGCCAATGTGATGAATGTGAACATGCATATATGAGATAAGGCCGAATGGCCAATGTGATGAATGTGAAAGTGTATATATGTGATAAGGCCGAATGGCCAATGTGATGGATGTGGAAGTGTATAAATGTGATAAGTCCCGAAGGGCAATCGTGTCAGTACTATATCCGGGTTAAAACCCCGCAGGCTTTATGCGAGAATATTATCCTGATTAATGTCCGTAGGCTTCGTGCTCGTACTATATCCGAGCTTTAAAGACCCGACGGCTAAATGCTAGGATTCAAGTAAGACTTTTATATTGAGTATCTGCATTAAGTTACCATCAAATAAGTATTATGTATTCAAGATGTTCAGGTACGTATTACTTACTCATCGGTGGAGTGATTTCGAGGTGAATTATCAGTATCAAAGAGGTAGGTAAATGTGATTAATATTATAACTCCAAATGTGAGAATGATCTAATTGGTAATGGTATGTTTGTATAATAAAGTATGCGATGAAATATTCTTATGTATTAGTGCATATTCTGCCCAAAAGCCTTATGATCTGAGTATGGGTTGGGTTGAGCTAGATGTGCCAGTACAAGGTAAGGATTATGATTTGTAAGCTTACATATATGCGATAAGGAATATGTTGGTTCTTTATGTGCCTATGGTAATTTAGTACTTGTCATGTTGAAATACTTAAAAGTATGGATGTGATTATGAACAAGTGGAAAGGATTATTGAAAGTTGAAAATCGATGAAGAATGTGCTTTGGAAATATTTGACCATCTAGGTCATTATTATTCGAAAGTATATATGCGGCAGCCAAGTGTTGCGTTTAATGATATTATAGATCGAGATGAAGCTCTAGATTAACTTCATCGAACAGTTGAAATGAATGACCAATAATAGTGATTGAGAACACTTTGTCTTGCTTAAAACTTACTAAGCATTAAATGCTTACTCCGTTCTTTGAATCTCTGTTTTATAGATTTTGGTTCGTCAGCTATCGGACTCGGGATTATTGAAGTCGAAGTCGCCCACAATATCAAAGCCCTTTTGGTACACTTTTGGTTGAACTCTGAAAATGGCATGTATAGGACTACCCTTTTTGTAGTGGGTCATGGACCCTTTGGATTTGTATAATTTTGGATAGCCATGCGAAAATGGCTTATATATGTTTGAGCATAATGTTATAATCATTTGGTATGGATATGGTTATTGAGAGGTGTGGATATGCTTAACAAGGATTGGCCATGGGAATGGTTAATCACTATCATAATTTGTCCTATTTATGCTAAAAGGGCTAGTTGAATCATGGAAACTATGAAATAGGTAAAGTCTACCTTAAAGGCAGATGCTGACAGCAGCAGTGATGTAGATTTGGAAAATCACTAAAAATAGTAGGAATAGAATTAAATAGTGAATCAATTATTTAAATGAACCTTGATGAATCCACTTTCATATGGAAGAAACGAAACGGTCATATGAGTGGTATGTTAAGAGATAATTAGGTTTTCGTGAGACAGGGCCAGAACGGTTTCTGGATTCCCTGTTCCGACTTTGGAAATTCATTATAAATTAACCAGAGATAATTAGGAGTCATGTCATATATGTATAGATTCCTCTCTGAGTATAGTTTCTATAGAAGCAAACGGCATCAGTATTGAAGCCATGTACAGGGAGATATCAAAATTGTAATGTATGAAGGTCAGTGTAGTCGCACCCTGTAACAGGGGAGACTTTAACTAATAAACTGTACTAATTGGACCGACCAAAAATTCTAGAAAAAAATATGTAGATGGACATAGGAGTCTAGTTTCAGGGAAAAATCACGAAACTTATTTTCGAGTTGCGAAACTCAAGATATGATTTTTAAGGTGACAGTGACACAGTTAGCCAGCTGTCTGGAAAAATTTAAAATGGACTGCAATAGTAAGCAAATTTAGTCTGTGAACCCCTCGTGTCCGACTCCGGCAACGGTCTCGGGTACGGGGTGCTACACCATGCAACATGTCATGTATGCAGAATGTCATGCCTATATTTGAGTCAAACAATCACAGTCAAGTCATTCATATACCAACATATATTCACAATCAAATTCGTCAACCACACAGTCCAAGTTAGTCACTTGGCAATAAGGGCAAAATAGTCATTTAACACCTTAAGGGCAAAATGGTAATTTTACCCCACAAGGTATCTCGGTAATTCCACCCTCAGGGGTATTTTAGTAATTCTACTCTACAGAGGTATTTCGGTAACTCTACCCTATAGGGGTATTGCGATAATTCTACCCTATAGGGATATTTCGGTAATTCTACCCTACAGGGGTATTCCGGTAATTTTGTAAATCGAGGGTATAATGGTAATTCTATAAATCAAGGGTACTTTGGTAATTTTACAAGTCGAGGGTATTTCAATAATTTTACAGGTCGAGGGTATTTTAGTAATTTCACAAATCAGGGGTATTTTGGTAATTTTACAAACTAGGGGTATTTTGATAATTTTACAAACCAGGGGTATTCTGGTGATTTTATAAACCAGGGGTATTTTAGTAATTTTACAAACTAGGGGTATTTTGGTAATTTGGTAAACTAAAGTATTCTAAATAGGGATAACAATACGAATGGCCCTAAAGCCTATTCTCGGCCCAAATGGGCCCACACACTCGTGTGGCCCTTTTAGCCCAAATCTAGCCACAGATATGAGATTCACCTAGCCTAGTCCAATATTTACTACACAATCAAACAACTTATCCAATTGGGCTCGTAGGCCCATTGAGCCCACATGACCCCTTTCGACCCATCGCGACCCGAAGTAACCATCCTACAACTAGAGTAGTGAGAAATACACACCTGATTGGAGACTGGAGTTAATCCACGCTCTGAGCACTCTTAGCCGACGCCCAACCCAAACGAGCACGCCATAAAGTGAAAGGGGTCAGCCAAGAAATGTACCTTTACTCTCCTCATGGTTCTCTGTATTTAAAGCCAGCTTCGCATCCACTCTTATGTTAGCTTCCCGATGTGGGATCTCGATGTGGGATCCCTCCATCATCAGGGTTTAAATTCAACACCAACTCTTGCCGCCCCCTATTAGCAAAATAAATGCTCTTTGCTTGCCATGGGATTTAAACCCATGCCTCCCCTTAAATGCTCCACACGCTACTTGCCACTAAGCCACAAGGCTTTTTGTGTCACAATTTCTCCAACAATATTCTTAAGGCCTACCTACTACACCCAGGGTTGATTCATCTTAAACCAAAATTTTTGCTAGAGTCCAGGTTTGAACCCAAGACTTCTCCAACACTTCTCAGCACACTTAACCACTAAAACAAGCCTTCATTAACGAATTTTCACGCACAATAGAATATTATAAGCTGTCTTCAACCGCTCCCATGCTCAAGGCCCAAAACTTCTAGGCCCAAATTTAGGGTGTTACAACTCTACCTCCCTTAAAGAAATTTCGTCCCCAAAAATTCCATCTAATAGGGTAGTTGTGTAACCTCTACCCCACTACGCTACCGCTGCGCACTCTGATCCTACTATCACTATCACACTTCAACTAGAACTTGAAACATCTCATACAAACAACACTTATTCACAGAAGCAGCCACATATTTATCACACATATATACAATTTCTATATCCAAACATCACATCCACATAAAATAAATACCAAATTTAAATTCAGACCAATATCTAAAAAAATCCACAGTATTTCAATTTCTAAACAGACAAAAGTATTCAGAAGACTTACGGATTCGGCGCCGGAGACTCGGTGTGCCACACTTTTTAAAAGAAATACTTCAAACTGACCACGTGGTTGAAAATAATTTTTTGAAACTCAACCTTTGAAAAGCCAATCCACAGCAGAGTTGTTGCAACCCAGGCTCTTATACCACTAAATGTAACACCCCAAACCCGGCCTGGAAGTTTGGCTCGAATCTGGAGTGTCACATTGAAGTGTTTTTCGGAAACCATGTTTCTATTAAAAACCCTTTTTAATAAATAAAAACTTGTACCCTTTTTAAACCTTGTTAGAAAACCTCAACTGAATAACATTATTAACAACTTTGAAAAAAATCCTGGTAGTTGCGGAAGCTTAATTTAAAAACAATTGCGGTTACGTGATGTTTTGAACAACAGTAGTTGCTTTGGAAAACCGTGTTCTACTACTAGCAATTATAAGAACAATAAATAAAATTCCAAATTTGAAATCCAGAAAATCACAACGGCTTTACTACAACCCACATAAAAACATTTAAAAGCAATAATCAAAACTATAACATAAACAGTGTGTGTGGCTTCCTCCGAGCCCCTCGTAGCCCTGATCCGTCTAAGGCTGAAAATTACCTGAAAGGTTAATAAACGAGGTGAGTTTACGAAAACTCAGTGTGAAATCCCCTACTATATAAAAGGAAGAATCAGTCATATAAAATAATTAAAAGTTGGCCCCAGCCCTACTTACAGTTTCAGTATCAATTGGGCATTAGCCCATTTTAACAGACAGTACCAGATTGGCTTTAACCCATTACAGAATAAGAAACATTATTAGAACTAGAATCAGAATCAGAATCAAAATTAGGTGACAGAATCAAATTAGAATCAGTATCAGGTAACAAAATCAAATTAGAATCAGTATCAGGTAACAGAATAAAAAATCAGAATGTGAATGCAATCCCAACCCAATCCAGCCTATAACCAACCGCTACACTCCACTCGTACCAGCCCTACACTCCATGTGGGGAATAGCTCAACCCACCTAGCCCTACACTCCACAGTTGTAGCATTGCTACTCAGTTATCAGATATTGTGACAGAGTCACCAAATATAGATATTGTGGCAGAGCCACCAGAACAGATATTTGTGGCAGAGCCACCAGAACAGATATTTGTGGCATAGCCACCAGAAACAGATAATGTGGCAAAGCCACTTAACAGAATACACGGCACAAAGCCATCGATAACTGCATTATGTTAGGCACATAGCCATCAACTAGAGTAACATAACCGGCACACAGCCCTAGGTAAATGTGATCGACACAGAGTCGTCAATAACCATATATTGGCACATAGCCTTAGGCAAATACGTTTGGCACACAGCCATAATCAGGTTGGCACAGAGCCATATGTAGGTTGACACAAAGCCATAATCAGAAGGCTTTAAGCCATCGGTGCATGTATCATGTTAGGCATATAGCCATCAGCAACGGTAATATAGTCGGCACACAGCCTCGGGTAAATATGATCGGTACTCAGCCATTGATCGGTCCATAGTCATCTTGGGCGACCCGTGCGACCTTATCAAATCAGTACAAATATACGACTCTTAAGCCTTCAATGGATCCACAGTCGTCAAGCAACCATAAGATCCTAACAGATCAGATCTTCCTCCGTACAAAATCCCAACCCATGCAACATGTCATGTATGCTGAATTTCATGCCCATATTTGAATCAAACAATAACAGTCAAGTCATTCATATACCAACATATATTCACAATCAAATTCGTGAACCACATAGTCCAAGTTAGTCACTTGGCCATAAGGGCAAAATAGTCATTTAACACCGTAGGGGCAAAATGGTAATTTTACCCCACAAGGTATCTCGGTAATTCCACCCTACAGGGGTGTTTTAGTAATTCTACCCTACAGGGGTGTTTTAGTAGTTCTACCCTACAGCGGTATTTCGGTAATTCTACCTTACAGGTGTATTGTGATAATTCTACCCTATAGGGATATTTCGGTAATTCTACCCTAGAGGGGTATTTCGGTAATTCTACCCTACAGGGGTATTCCAGTAATTTTGTAAATCAAGGGTAAAATGGTAATTCTGTAAATCAAGGGTACTTTGGTAATTTTACAAGTCGAGGATATTTCAATAATTTTACAGGTCAAGGGTATTTTAGTAATTTCACAAATCAGGGGTATTTTGGTAATTTTACAAACTAGGGGTATTTTGATAATTTTACAAACCAGGGGTATTTTGGTGATTTTATAAACCAAGGGTATTTTAGTAATTTTACAAACCAGGGGTATTTTGGTAATTTGGTAAACTAGAATATTCTAAACAGGGATAACAATAGAATGGCCCTAAAGCCTATTCTCGGCCCAAATGGGCCCATACGCTCGTGTGGCCCTTTTAGCCCAAATCTAGCCACAGATATGAGATTCACCTAGCCTAGTCCAATATTTACTACACAATCAAACAACTTATCCAATTGGGCCCGTAGGCCCATTGAGCCCACATGACCCCTTTCGGCCCATCGCGGCCTGAAGTAGCCATCCTACAGCTAGAGTAGTGAGAAATACACAACTGATTGGAGACTGGAGTTAATCCACGCTCCGAGCACTCTTAGCCGATGCCCAACCCAAACGAGCACGCCATAAGGCGACAGGGATCAGCCAAGAAAGGTACCTTTACTCTCCTCATGGTTCTCTATATTTAAAGCCATCTTCGCATCCACTCTTATGTTAGTTTCCCGATGTGGGATCCCTCCATCATCAGATTTTAAATTCAACACCAACTCTTGCCGCCCCCTGTTAGCAAAATAAATGCTCTTTGCTTGCCATGAGATTCGAACCCATGCCTCTCCTTAAATGCTCCACCCGCTACTTGCCACTAAGCCACAAGGCTTTTTGTGTCACAATTTCTCCAACAATATTCTTAAGGCCTACCTACTACACCCAGGGTTGATTCACCTTAAACCAAAATTTTTGCTAGAGTCCAAGTTTGAACCCAGGACTTCTCCAACACTTCTCAGAACACTTAACCACTAAAACAAGCCTTCATTAATGAAATTTTCATGCACAACAGAATATTATAAGCTGCCTTGAACCGCTCCCATGCTCAAGCCCAAACCTTCTAGGCCCAAATTCAGGGTGTTACAAGGGTGACCATTGGCTTGAAA
The DNA here is from genome assembly GCF_007990345.1 of Gossypium hirsutum. NCBI lineage: Eukaryota > Viridiplantae > Streptophyta > Magnoliopsida > Malvales > Malvaceae > Gossypium > Gossypium hirsutum. Next base: position 72,474,552 of record NC_053424.1, read on the forward strand.
TTATAGCCTGAAAAGGGTCTATATGGGTAAACACACGGGCGTGTGTCTAGGCCGTGTGTGACACACGGTCAGCTCCATGGGCATGTGGTATGGTCATGTGCCCCTTGCGCTAAAAATTTTAAGTCAGAATGCATGGGTAGTAAACACACGAGTAGAGACACGACCATGCGCCTCAACCATGTGGAGGACACGGCCTAGCCACATGGGCGTGTCTCCTGGCCGTGTGCCCCTAAATACTTGCTGACATCATAAACAGAATGTCCAAGTTTTTGGACAAGGGCGATCACATGGGCGTGTGCTTGCTTGTTTGAAAAGCCTTGTAGGTTCGAAATAGGAAATAAATTTGATTAATTCCACACGGGTTAGGGACACGGGTGTTTCCCAAAGCACACGGGTGTGTGCATTGTCTCCACGGGCGTTGAGGCTTAACATAGAAAGTTTTTCTAAAATTTTCTTAGGTTCTCAGTTTAGTCCTGGATCATTTTCAATGTAAGGCCTATAATAAGGACACTAAGATTTTGTTTGATTGGTTTTAATTTGGAACGAAATTTTATAACACGTATTTTCTGAAAATGTATGAGTATATGTCTGGTAACGCCTCGTACTTGGTTCCGGTCTCGGGTACAGGTAAGGGGTGTTACATCCCAAAAATCCAACTTCACGTAACCAAAACTCACATTTACTGAACTTCGCATACAACTACTTATCACACAAGGTCTGTAACACTATTCTCAAATGCTTGGCATGTTAGGTTTCATCTCGTGCATAAATCAGAATGTACAATGACAAATTGATCTAAATACAGTCTGAAAATTCTATTCATCAAATCCATAAAGATAGTAGGTACATTGTTAATCCGAAAGGCGTAACTAAAAACTCATAGTGGCCATATCTCGTTCAGAAAGTAGTTTTTGGAATGTCTGAATCTTTTACTCTCAACTAATAGTAACCTTATCTCAAGTCTATCTTTGAAAACACGGTAGCTCCTTTCAATTGATCAAACAAATCATCAATTCGAGGCAGAGGATATTTATTCATGATAGTCACTCTATTCAACTGAAGATAATTTATACACATCCTCATCGTGCCGTCTTTCTTTTTCACAAATAAAATAGGAGCACCCCAAGGTGAAAAAATCGGTCTTGCGAATCCTCTATCTGTCAAATCTTGAAACTGAGATTTTAATTCTTTTAACTCAGTCGGAGCCATTCTATACGGTGCTATTGAGATCGGAGTAGTTCCCAGTACTAACTCAATGCCAAACTTAACTTCTCAAATCGGAGGTAATTCGAGTAACTCATCAGGAAACACATCAGGGAATTCACAGACAACAGGCAGTGGTTCCACTTTCTTTTCTGTTACTTTCAAATCAATCACATAGGTAAAGTAAGCTTTACAACCCTTTTTCACAATACTCAGAGCTTTAATTGATGAAATCACAGCCAGTAACCCATTCAAATCACTAGATTCAATTCGGACTATTTCATCATTCTTGCATCTCAAATCAATAGTTTTCCGTTTACAATTCACAATAGCATCATGCAAAGTTAGCCAATCCATACGCAAAATTATATCAAACTCATCAAAACGTAATAAAATCAGATCAGCCAAAAAACAAATATCTCGAAACATTAATGGAAAATTCTTGCAAACTTTATCAACTAAAACACATCTTCCTAGGGGGTTCGATACTCTAATCATAAATTCAATAGACTTTACAAGAAAAGTCTTACTGGATACTAAATTCATGCATACATACGAATGTATTGATATAGGATCTATCAAAGCAATCACATAAGTATCATAAAGTGTGAAAGTACCAGTTATGACATCTGGAGACGAAGCTTCCTTGCGAGCTCGAATGGTGTGGGTTCTATTAGGTGCTCTAGCCTCAGATTGAACAGTGGTGTCTTTAGTCCCTCTTTGACTACCACTCATATTTCCCGTATTTTTGGGAGGTCTACCTCTAGCTAAAGTGTTACTTAGTCTCTGATTTTGTGCTATCTCTTGTTCAACAGACTCAGGACAACCTCGGATAAAGTGATTTAAAGATCCAAATTTGAAACAAGCCCGATCGTACAGTCTACAATTGCCAGGATGTCTTTTACCACAGTGTTTACACTCAGGTCGATCGAATCAGACATTTCTAGCACTAGCAATAGAAGTAGCTGGAGCTCTAAAGCTCGAATGTGATCTAGCACGATCTCTACTCGAATGCCCCACATTAGCCTTTGAACGGCTATAATCATCTTGGAACTTCTTTGACACAGACTCAAATGATTTACTTGTCGATCTCTTTCTTACATCTCTAACTTCTGAGTCAGATTTTCTTTTCTTTTCCCATGTTCTTCAGCTTTACATGCTCGCTCAACAAGCACAACAAACTCTTTTATTTCTAGAATACCGACTAGCAAACTGATATCTTTATTCAAAACATCCCCGAATCTTTTGCACATAATTGCTTCAGTTGAGACAAATTCTCGTGCATACTGACTCTGTCTCACAAACTCTCGCTCGTATTTCGTAACAGACATACAACCTTGTTTAAGCTCAAAAAACTCTTTGTGCTTCTGATCGATGAATCTCTGACTGATTAATTCTTCCAAAATTTAGCTTGGAAAAAATCCCAAGTAACTCGTTCTCTCGGAACTACGGATATCAACATCTTCCACCAATGATATGCCATATCTCTCAAAAGCAAAACGACACACTTAAGGCATTCGTCCAGAGTCAATGACAATTCATCAAACACAGTATTCTTTAGCCAGAACTCGTGGGTGGAAATAATATTATAATGATTAAAGTTATAATATAAGTAATAATATGTATATATTAAAAAATAAAATAAAAACAAACATGTATGTTCTTTGTTATTGCCGAAAATAAAGAAAATAAGAAAGAAAAGAAAGCTTTAAGGGTTCAGCAACTTGCTAACTCAATCAAGGTATGTAATTAGCTCGGTTTTTGATAATTTTTACGTTTTTGAGATCGTTGCTAAGTTATCTACAAGAACCATGCTTGAATTTTTTATTTTGGTGAATATTTTGAGTTATGCCATTGTTGAAAGCTTGTGATTTTTGTTGTTTGATGGTAGAAAATAAAAGATATGTGATAGATTAACATGTTTTGTATTGGAATTTTTGATGATTTTGAGTAATTAGGACTAAATTGAAAAAATAATAAATTAAGGGATTAAAATGTGAAATAAATGAAATTTATGGACTTATATGAACATGGGTAAAATTCATCCTAACATGATTGTATTCAAATTTTGAATATTTTGAGTTTTGTGAAATAAGGACTAAATTGTGAAAAATGTGAAATGTCAGGGGCAAAACTATAATTTGCCCATTTATGTGTTTTTGGATGAATTTGATTGAATATTTGATTAAATAAGTTTAATTTATATTAATTTAGATCAAGAAAAGAGAAAATCAGATTTGGTTCGGGGGAAAACTAAAGTTGTCGACTAACCGTCCTATTCCGTTTTACATCATCTGAGGTAAGGTTATAAGCAAATAAACGTATTTAATTTTAATTAAAAGTAAATTATATGTGCTAAAATGAAATTTAAGAATATATATATGCAAATGTCGAATGTGTACAAGCTTGGTAACCATGTTCATGTATTCGTTTCGACCGAGTTTTGACGTCCGAAAGCCCTGTATAAACCTTAGGAATAGCTGGGATACATATGTCATGACATAGGATTCTGATATGTGATGTGCGAGTAAGACCATGGCATCGATATGTGACTCCGATATATATGTGCGAGTAAGACCCTGTCTAGGACAGTGGCATCGATATGTGATTACATGTAAGACCACGTTTGGGACGTTGACATTGTATTATGTCTTAATATCCGAGTGTCCTATCTAATTTTGAATGCTTCATCGGGCAAGGATAAGTTCTGATCGAATGTGTAAAACGAGCTAAATAGCCAGGTATGAATTAGCTTGTTGTCTACTTAAAATAAGGTAAGTAAGTAACTTAATACTTGTTACAAGTTATGTGTAATGCAAATGAATAATATATGTGAACTAGGTAAGTGTATTCAGCCTTGTGAATATTATTGAAATGAATCTTAATTATGTGCATGTATGATCAGGTGTATTCCTGCCACATAACTAGCATATGTGTATGAAGTTATATTTTAATACATGAGCTTATACATTTAAGTATATATGGACTAGGTTTTATAATAACTATTTGGTCATGGAAGTTGAATGATAATATGTTAATTTGGCTATATGAGCATTCGGCCATGGTGACATTTATGAATGAAGATATATATATATAAAATAATTATGAACTTTATATGTTTGGATCTAAATGTGATATTGATAATATAATTTGGTTTAGTTTAATTACGTTGATAATATCATTGGGTTGTTTATTTGCTTTGATAATATCATTGGGTTGTTTATTTGCTTTTGGCTTACAAAGCTATAAAAGCTTACTCTATGTGTATGTGTGCTTCTGCTTTATAGATTTTGGATCAAGTTATGAGCTCGGGGATCGTCAGTAAAGTCTATCACACTGTTTACTATTTTTGTTACATTATAAGTTTAAACTTGCATCTATGGCATGTATAAGCTAGGTTATATTTGGATAGGTATAACGTGGTGTATATATTAAGCCATGCGAAAGTGGCTAATATGATAAATGAATATATGAATTTAATCATGGTCATATATGTAATATGCATGGAATATGGTTGATGGTTTTGGATGTGATTTGGTTGAATCGGTATTGGTATATACATAATTATAAAATATATTTGTTAGGTTACTCATGATAAAAATGACGTGCGTATGTTTTGCATTAGATATTAATAGTTATTTTGGATTGATGAGTGAATTCAGATAAATGCTGGATTTGGATAATGAATATGTTTCATTGATGATTCCGCACTTGCATATATATGTTTTTAGGCATACATATATATATAGGTATGTGTGAGGTGTTTGATATATTTGTTAAGTTATATGTTTAATGAATGACTTTAGTTGATCATGTCTAAAGGTAATGTGTATTTTATTAACATAATAAATGTGTATGAAATGTATGACATCATGAATAGATGAATTCGGTAACTAAGATTGAAAATGGATTAATGTGTGATATTCGGTACATGTCTTGGTTAAGTTATGTGATAATTTTGCTATATAGTAAAATTAGTATTGGTGTATTGTAGTACTGACACAAACCTTGATATATAATTTGACTTGTAAAATTTTCTTGGAAATTGGTAAATGGCATGTATGTATATTCGGCTAATGATATATATATTTATCTATTTATACTCTTGCATATGATAAATTTTGATATGTTTTATTATCAAAATTGGTATATTAAGACGGTTTAGTATTGAAATGAGTTGATAATGAAATATCTATATATATTTGAATGGGATTTATTATTTTAATTCGTTTATGATAATGAAGTATGTGTTTATATAGATGCGCATAAGTCATGGTTGTTAACATATTTAAATAGAAAAGTAGATAAATTAATTAGATTTATTAAAATGTTATATTTGTGATTCGACAATTGTATTTTAAATTATGTGCAACAAATTAGTAAGTAGATAAATTATTTCACATGTAAATTATTCAAATGCTATAAATATTAAGTTGTTTATATGATTTGAATATGAAATGAAACAATGGATTATGAGTTGAGCATTTAATTTCTATGATTATTTGTTTGTATTGAGTAACAGTAATTCAAATAATTGCAAATATGGTATGATTGAAACATGTTAGTTTGGTTTAAAAAAATTATTATTAGATGATTTACTCTGTAATGAAAGTCTCTTCTGAACTATCTATGTCGGTAATGCATTGTAATCCCGTTCTAGTGACGAATACAGGTTAGAGGTGTTACATTTGATTTGTATCAGAGCTACGGTTTAGTCGATTCTAGGACTAAGGTAGCCATGTGAATCTAGCTATACATGTCATATTATATTCTGTGATAGTGTGATGACTTCTGACATTGGAAAATGTGTTTTTGTCTAGTAAATGGATCCCCATAGAGCCATAGCTGATGATGTCAAGAGTATAGCGCCTACTCCCGCGCAAGGGACAGTGCCAGTTGATTCTCGACCGACTTTAAGTAACCAAGAGGGAGAGGCTAAACTAGATTTTTACCAAATGATGAATGACTGGTTTACTCAGTATATCCGAACTAATCCGGCTGCACAACAACCTCCACCCCCAACTAATCCTTCTCTTGTTATACCTCAAGTGAGTGATCCGTTGAGATTACATAAGCTCCCTGTTGATAAATCAGAAAACGCGGGCTTGAAGAATTCAAAGCTACTGATAATGATGATGCTGATCGAGTTGAATACTAGCTTGATAATACTATCCGCGTGTTTGAAGAGCTATCTTGTACCCCGGATGAATGTTTAAAATGTGCCACATCTTTTCTACGAGACACCGCATACCACAGTGGAATACACTGTTATCGCAGGTGACCTTGAAGTTCTTTTAGATTGCGTTTCGTGAGAAATACATCAGCCAAAGATTTATCGATCAGAAGTGCAAAGAATTTCTGGAATTGAAACAGGGTCGCATGACTGTGGCAGAATATGAACGGAAATTCGTGAGACTCAGTCGATATGCAAGAGAGTTTGTTTCGACTGAAGCTATAATGTGTAAAATATTCGAAGACAGTTTGAACGAAGACATTAAACTGCTTGTTGGCATACTTGAAATAAAAGAGTTCGTAGTACTGGTTGAGCGAGCATGTAAAGCCGAAGAGCTTAGGAAAGAAAAAAGAAAAGCTGACATTGAAGCTACAGATTCATGTAAAAGATCAACGAGTAAGTCTTTTCAGTTGGGATTAAAGAGATTTCGGGATGATTCTAGCCATTCAAAGGCTACTACAGGTTATACTAAACGTGATCAGGATAGACCATCTGCAAATTCGAAAGCTACCTCAGTAGCTAGTGTTGGCAACATTAATTCAAATCAATCGAAATGCAAACATTAAGGTAAATGACATCCCGACAGTTGTAGATTGTACGATCAAGCTTGTTTTAAATGTGGATCGATGGATCACTTCATCCGTGAATATCCTGAGTTGGTCGAGCAAGATACAGTGAAAATACGAAATCGAGTAACACTACAGATCGAGGTAGATCACCTAGAAATATGGGTAATGTGAGTAGCAGTCAGAGAGGAACTAAAAACACAACAATTTGATCTGAGGCTCACGCACCTGCCAGAGCTTATGCTATACGCGCACTCGAAGAGGCTTCATCCCCAGATGTTATTACTGGTACATTCACTCTCTATGATACTAGTGTAATAGCATTGATTGATCCTGGTTCGACTTATTCTTATGTGTGTGAGACTTTAGTATTCAGTAAGACTTTACCTGTTGAGTCTACTGAGTTTGTTATTAGAGTATTGAACCCCTTGGGCCGGTGTATTATGGTTGAAAAAGTGTGTAAAAATTGTCCTTTGATGATTCAAGATTCGTGTTTTCTGGCTGATTTGATGTTGTTTTCATTCGACGAGTTCGATATAATTCTAGGTATGGATTGGTTGACTTTGCATGATGCTATCATAAATTGTAAAAGAAAGACTATTGATTTACGGTGCCAAAATGATGAGATTATCCAGATTGAATGTAGTGATCTGAATGGTTTATCGGCAGTGATATCTTCAATGTTAGGTCAAACGTATGTGAGAAAGGGTTGTGAAGCTTACTTTGCGTATGCGCTTGAAAGTAAAGTGACCGAAAGAAAGATTGAATCAGTACCAGTTGTGTGCGAGTATCCGGATGTGTTTCTTGAAGAATTGTCGGGTTTGCCACCTATCTGAGAAGTAGAGTTTGGTATTGAGTTAGTACCGGAGACAACTCTGATTTTGATAGCTCCGTACAGAATGGCACCTACTGACTAAAAAGAATTGAAAACTCAGTTGCAAGAGTTGATAGATAGAGGTTTCGTACGACCGAGTTTCTTTCTCTGGGGTGCACCAATTTTATTTGTGAAAAAGAAAGACAGAACTCTGAGAATGTGTATTGACTACAGACAGCTCAATAAGGTGACTATAAAGAATAAATATCCGTTTATAGATGACATTATGTGAATTGACTACGGACATTATGAGTTTTTGGTTAAGCCTTTCGGACTTACTAATGCACCTGTTGTTTTCATGGATTTGATGAATTGGATCTTCAGACAGTATCTAGATCGATTTGTGGTTGTCTTTATAGATGACATATTGATCTACTCACGTGATGAAACTGAGCATGACGAACATCTGAGACTTGTGTTACAGACTTTACGAGATAAATAGTTATATGAAAAGTTCAGTAAATGTGAGTTTTGGTTACGCGAAGTTAGTTTTCTGGGCCATGTTGTATCAGCATTGGGTATTAGGGTTGATCTGAGTAAAATTTCAGCTATACTTGATTGGAAACCTCTGAGAAATGTTTCTAAAGTCTAAATTTTTTTGGGACTTGCTAGTTATTATAGACGGTTCGTGAAAGGTTTCTCTATGATTGCAACCCTGATGATGAAGCTATTACAGAAAGATGTTAAGTTCGACTGGTCAGAAAAGTGCCAGAAAAGTTTTGATCAGTTGAAAGCCCTTTTGACAGAAGCTCCAGTGTTAGTTCAGCCAGAATCGGGTAAAGAATTTGTTATCTATGGTGATGCATCTTTAAATGGTTTGGGCTGTGTTTTGATGCAAGAAGGAAAAGTTATAGCTTATGCCTCGAGACCGTTAAAGCCGCATGAAAAGAATTATCTGACACACGACCTAGAGTTAGCAACTATTGTGTTTGCATTAAAGATATGGTGCCACTATTTGTTCGGTGAGAAATGTCATGTTTATTCTAATCACAAAATCCTGAAATACTTGATGACTCAGAAAGATCTAAATTTGAAACAGCGACGATGGTATGAGTTGTTAAAAGACTACGAGCTTGTGATTGATTACCATCCAGGAAACGCAATGTTGTTGCTGATGCTCTAAGTCAAAAATTAATGTTTGCTTTGCGTGTAATGAATGTACATATGGCTATGTCTGATGATGGTTCGATAATAGTTGAATTAAAAGCAAGACCATTATTTTTTCAACAAATTTGTGATGCTCAGAAAGTTGATAATGATTTGTTAGCAAAACGGGTTCAATGTGATTCGAATATTGATTCAGAGTACAGAGTTGATATTGAGGGTTGTTCGAGGTTTAGAAATTGAATATGTGTTCCGAGAAATCCAGAGTTAATTCAAATGATTTTAAACAAAGCTCATAGTAGTCGTTTATCTGTTCACCTGCGTAGTATGAAGATCTATAATGACCTGAAACAGCTTTACTAGTGGCATGGTTAAACGAGACATTTCTGACTATGTTTCGAAATGTTTAGTTTGTCAACAAGTAAAAGCCGAGCATTAGGTACCTTCTGGATACTTCATCCGATCATGATACCTGAGTGGAAATGGGATAGAATCACTACGAATTTTGTATCTGGTTTGCTGTTGACACCGAGCAAGAAAGATGCAATCTGGATTATTGTGGATAGATTAACCAAATCGGCTCATTTGTTCCGGTTTGCACAGATTACTCGTTTGATAAGCTAGCTAAATTGTATGTTTTGCAGATTGTGAGATTACACGGAATACCTATTTCTATTGTTTCGAATAGAGATCCGAGGTTTACATCGCGGTTTTGGAAGAAAATGCAAGATGCATTAGATACAAAATTACATTTCAACACTGCTTTCCATCTGCAAATAGATGGTCAGTCCGAACGAATCATTCAGATACTTGAGGATATGTTGAGATGTTGCATTCTCGAGTTTGAAGGTATGTGGGAAGGATACTTACCTCTAATTGAATTTGCATACAATAATAGCTTTTAATCTAGTATCAAAACGGAACCTTATGAGGCTTTGTACGATCGTAAATGTCGTACACCATTGTATTGGACCACGGGGTCAATTTGATCAGAGAGACTGAACAGAAAGTAAAAGTGATCCGTGAAAGCCTGAAAACAACATCAGATCGTCAGAAATCATATGCGGACTTGAAACAAAAAGATATAGAGTTTCAGATCAAAGATAAAGTATTTTTGAAAGTTTCAACGTGGAAGAAAATACTCAGATTCGGGCATAAAAGAAAATTGAGTCCAAGATTTATTAGGCTGTATGAGATTATAGAGCGTATTGGGTCGGTTGCTTATAGACCGTTGTTGCCACCTGAGCTAGAAAAGATCCACAATGTATTCCATGTTTTGATGCTTCGTAGATATCAATCTGATCCTTCACATGTGATTGGTCTGTCAGAGATTGAGATTAAGTCTGATATTACATATGAAGAAGAACCGATTCGTATTCTGGTTCGCGAAGTAAAAGAATTACGAAATAAGAAAAATTTGTTGGTTAAAGTATTGTGCAATAAACACGAGGTTAAGGAAACAACGTGGGAGCCAAAGGATGCAATGAAAGAGTGTTATCTGAACCTATTTATTCGTAAGATTTTCGAGGACGAAAATCCCTAAGGGGGCAGAGTTGTAATAGCCCGATATAGACCCTATTCGGAATGTTGGTTTCGGTACCACGAATCCCAGTTAGAAAGATATTTTAAAATTATTTTGTGTTTATTATGTGTGAATTTATATATGTGAAATTTTCCTGTTTTAATTTTGTCGTTTGAGTGCCCGATTTAATAAAAGGGCTTAATCGCATAAAATGTAAAATTTGCATGCTAATTATTAAAGTGCCTAATTGCTTTGTTCTTTTAATGTGGGGTATTTATAATGCAGTTATTCCATTGAAATTGGCATGTACACATTCGGTTACTAGTTAGTGTGTAACACCCCAAACCCGGCCTAGATGTTATGGCCGAATCTGGCATGTCACATCTAAGTGTTTTTCGAAAATTGATCTTTTAGGTAAAAATTCGTTACTGAATTTAAACCCTTTTATTATTATTTAACAAAAGTTCTCGCCGAAACGTTCACCTTATTAACCATTAGTGTTATATTAAACTGATTTAAAAACGCAAAAGCTTTTCAAGTCAATGAAGTTTAAAACGCGTGTTTTAGAAAACAATAATTGTTTTAAAAACTCATCTTTACCTAGACTAGCAGTTTAAGAATATATATATAAACCAAAGCCCAATTAAAAATTAAAACCGACAAATGACCTTATTACAAAATTAAAAACCCAAAAATGAAATTTAAATTAAATAAAGTCAAATGCAAGACACAGCAGTCGTGTGACCACCTGCAAGTCCCTCGCAGCACCAAATCATCTAAGGCTAGGGATTACCTGTAACACCCCTCACCCGTATCCAATGTCAGGATAGGTTTCGAGGCATTAACGGACTTCAACATTCACAACAACACATAACATATTACCAACCATGCATGGCAAACAAGCATATGCACATCACCAATATCAAACATAACATAAATAGCTAGATTTATAAGTCAGAATCATTAGCTCACTAAAGACCAATATATTTGGCCAAATTATAATAACATGTTATAAAACTAGGTCCCTATACATGCCACTCACTTGATAATTCTAGCATATGTGTTTATACTGTCAAAGTGTTGGCATGATAGTGTGATGCTGCCTCCGACGACCTCCAACCCTGAGCTAACCTAACAACACTAAAAGAAATAGAAAGGAGGGGGTAAGCTTTACCCTTAGTAAGCTCGCATGAAATAATAATAAGCAATTTACTAACATGCTTTCCATAGTAAAACTAACCCAATTGTACATTTACACATGTTCTGGTTAAGCTACTTTCTTGAGTCACAGTCAATAAATCATTTATATCTAGAGTTACGGAACTCCAAATTAAGATCCGTAAGTTTTACAAGAAACTAGACTCATATATCTTTCCACCATAAAATTTTCATAATTTTTTGGTCCAACCAATAAGTACAGTTTATTATTAAAAGTCTCTCTTGTTTTGCTGTTTGACAGGTTCAACATTTCTTCACTAAAATTTATTTATCTCATAGTACGAGACTCAGATAATGTTCCTGTTTGTTTTTATTAAAATTATACTCATCAAAGATTCTAAGAATATAAATTATAACCCATAATTATTTTCTACAATTTTTAACAATTTTTCCAAGTCAGAATAGGGGATCTCGAATTCATTCTGACACTATCTCACAAAAATTAGAATATCACATAATATACAACTCTTTTGCTCCCTTTGTTTCTTTTATGTGATAATAGACTCATTATAATTTATTTGAAATTTAATTCAACTTACACAATTTTTGGTGAATTTTCAAAGTCACAAAACTGTTGCTGTCCAACATTGTTTTACTAATAAAATTCACTCTTACATAATTTCACTTAATCCATTTTGTCTTATCGAAGTTTACTCAAATATCGAGCATATTGCTCAAAATTTTCTTAAACATATACCTGCACTTATCCATCATATAATCATGTTCACATGTATTTTCACTTAATCGATTTTCCCTTTGAACTCTTCGGAATAATAACTGATACTCAATTACCTGCACATATTTTCACACTTGTAGCCAAAGCTATCTGGTACGCATAGTAGCCTGCACTTAGTACTACACATGCGACCAATTATCCGGTACACGTAGTAGCCTGTACTTAGTACTACACACATGACCTAACCATCTGATACACGTAGTAGCCTGCACTCAGTACTACACACGTGATCGAAGTTATTGGGTACGCATAATAGCCGACACTTAGTACTACAAATGCGACCAATTATCCGGTACACGTAATAGCCTACACTTAGTACTACACACGTGACCTCACAATAGATCATTCGTATTGTTTCTATTCCGAAGGCTCAACCGGGAAATTCCTCACTTTCCAACATGTTACAATTTATTCATAGTCCTTTTTTAATTTGCAATTTACAACAAATAATCATTCTATAGGCAGCCACATTTCATATGATAACAAAATATAATAAAATAAAAAGAATCAATAAATTATTTACGTACAAACTTACCTCGGATCCAGAAATGACAATTTACCATTCTAGTCCATAACCTTGTATTTTCCCGATTTAAGCCCAAATCTCGATTTCCTTGATCTATAATATCACATTTAGCCTACTAATTAGTCACACTATTCATATGGGTCTAAAAATCATATTGTTACAAGTTTGCATTTTGACCCCTAAACTTTTGCATAATTGCACTTTTTCCTATTAATCTTCTTCCTATTTTCTTATGTTTTATGACATGATGATCATTTTTCCCTTCTATGGCAGCATCAAATTCTCACTCTAACATGTACTTATGAACATTAGGTATTTTTATAGATTATACTATTTTACTCGTTTTCATGTAAATTCGCTTAGCAAAAGTTGTTTAACACAATTTCAAGCTTCATATTCTATCATTAAACATCAAAATACATGCATATCATTCATGGTTAAATTTTTAAACATAAATTCTAGCTCAAAATAATGGTAGAAATGAGAAGATCATGTTACCGGGATTTCAAAAATACATAGAACATTAAAAACGGAGCTCAGAATCACTTACTATTAAGCTTAGAAGCTTGGCCAAACCCTAACCATGGCTGCTCTTGGTACATTCTGCTATAGCAAGAAGAAAGGGACACATTTGGAGTTTAACATTTGTCTTTTAATTCATTTTACCCTTAAATGACCAAAATGCCCTTTGTACTATTCTTTCAAAATTTACCCAATCAAGGCTATTTTTGTCCAACAAGTTATACAATGGTTTAATTATCATTTAAATACCTCTCATTTAAAATTTCATAACAATTTGATACCTCTAACATGTAGAACTCAACTTTTGCACTTTTTACAATTTAGTTCTTTTTACTAAATTGAGTGTCCAAACGTCGAAATTTTTGAACGAAATTTTCATGAAATCATTTCGTGAAATCGTAGACCATAAAAATATAATAAAAATGAAATCTTTCTCATCGGATTTGTGGTCCCGAAACTACTATTCTGATTAAGCCCAAAATCAGGATGTTGCATTACCTGTACAGTTAAAAAGAAAGGGTGAGTTTACGAAAACTCAGTGTGAAGCCCCCTATCAATTAAACAGTAAACAGTGCATACAGTAATAGTGTGGGCCTAAGCCCAATACAGTATTAGTACAGTGTAATGCAATTATGCATCCCACCCAAATCCAGCCAACACACCACCCGTACCAACCAACAAACCTCGTGGGGATATAAATTGACCCACCCAGCCTGCACACCAATATGACAGCAAAACTACCAGTAATAATAATGCAGCATAGCTGCCAGAAACAGTAAATGTGGCAAAGCCACTGGTAACAGTGAATGTGACATAGTCACCAGTACAGTACTTCCTCCATATCAAAATCCCAACCCCATGCAGTATGTCATGTCATAAATATTACGTGTACGCAAAGTCATACTCAGTACAATCATATATGTAAATCATAAGCACATCAGTCATACAAAACATAAGGGCATAATCGTCATTTTACCATATAGGGGTATTACGGCCATTTTACCCTACGAGGGCATTACTGTCATTTTATCCTACATGGGTATTACGGTCATTTTACCCTACAAGGGTATTAGGATCATTTTACCTATTTTGGGGTTTCAGCTGAGATAACGATCTCTCTGAAGGTCTACAGTCGCTTCGAGCGACACAGATACCCTAAATAATCATAACAGTGTAAATGGGCCCAAGGCCCATTACTCGGCACAAGTGGGTCCACACGCTTGTGTGGCCCATTTAGCCCAAATTTAGTTACGGCTATGTGACCTATATAGCCCAGTCCAATATTTATCACATACCGTGAATTTACTCTGTGTGGGGCCCACAAGCCCATTGGGCTGCACGGCCCATTTTGGCCCAACGTGATCTCTAGCGCCCTAAGCCCACGAGAACACTCATGGCGGCCTCTACAATCTATCTCCAATTCTTTGTGGGATCGGCTCACCGCACGAGTGATCGTATGCTCGTGAGGCCTCAAAAGCCAAAGTTTCGGCTTTTCGGCTTTTGTCGATTCACAGTAAAGAGGGTTGTGAATACACAACTTTTTTGGCTTTTGTTAGTAACAAATTGGTGTACGATTGCACACCTTTTTATGCAACCACTTCAAACTCCTTAAGCACCCAACCTACAACTGTCCCAACATACAATCAGTCCATCATTTATCATTATTTAAAACACTTAACCCAAATAGACAATACTACAAACCTCGATCGTACGAACTACGACTTGTTCCTTTAGATCGTAATTTAAATTGATCACACCTCTCTTTGCTAAGAAACTGTAATAACAAAAGGTCTTAATAAGTGGAATCGATTATAGTTGAAGCTTAAACACATGAATAACGACCTTACAGAAAAAAATAGGGCCATCCGACCTATGTCCATAAGGCAGGGTACCGAAATTACCTTAATCGATTAGTGGGTGACAGGGTTTTGGTAGCTAGAGAATTTATGCACTTTCACTCCTCAAAAACACCGATTCGTCAAAATACTTGCAGACCGAAACGATTTACCAATACTAGAGAAGAATAATATTCAGCCAACCACTACCCAAACTGCTTAAGAAAGATCAAAGGAGGATAACTTTCGGTTTAGAAGCAGAACAGAAGAAAAAGGGAGAAAAATAAATGAAGGGGGAAGAAGAAGGAAAGCTGGCTATGAAAGAAAATTGAAAGAATAATGGGGAAGAGGAGGAAGATGTGTTCGGCGATGTCAAGAGAGTAGCGAAAGAAGAAGAATAGTGTTTGGTAGAGAATGAGAGATGACTAAAAGAAGAACAATGTCGCGAGATGCACAAACCGGAAACAGCAAAATGCCAAAATTGACTAAAGGAATTTGGCTACCACTTGCAAAAGAAGAGAAAAGAACCCTCTTCCAAAACACTCACAAATACCGAAAATGGTCAATTTTTTTTCCCAATTTCAAATTAGAGATACCCAATGGCACCAACATCCCTACACTCATCAAAATCCTAATTCATCTCTACAAGTCTCTCCCCAATCCTTTCCACGATTTCCTCATTGATATCCTCCACCTATCACTCTACCACTTATCCATCAGAATTTTACCGCAACAAAACTACTGGCCGAACCAAGCTACAAAATAAATACCTCATTTGCACTATGCCAAAGCTCGAACCTCAGACCCCAAGGTTCCTTTACACGCCACCTTGCCACTAGACCACAAGGCTTTTTGTGACTTAAAACAAGCGCAATTATTTATAAAGCCTATGTACTAGATCCAGATTCATTTAAGAGCTAATTTAAAAAAATTCTGCAAAGGCCAAGACTTGAACCTAGGCTTCTCAAACACACCCAAATCACTTTAGCCATTAAAGCAAACATGCAATTTGTGTCACTTCCTTGCTTAACTAAAATATTTATGAGCAGTCTCCTAACTGCTCCCATGCTCAAAGCCCAATACTTCTAGGACTAATTTCGGGGTGCTACATAGTGGGTGGAAATATTATTATAATCATTAAAGTTATAATATATGTAATAATATGTTTATCTATTAAAACATAAAATAAAAACAACCATGCATATTCTTTATTATTGCCAAAATTAAAGAAAATAAGAAAAAAAAGAAAGCTTTAAGGGTTCGGCAACTTGCTAAGCTCAATCAAGGTATGTAATTAGCTCAGTTTTTGATACTTTTTACGTTTTTGAGATCGT
This sequence comes from Gossypium hirsutum, assembly GCF_007990345.1. Lineage (NCBI taxonomy): Eukaryota > Viridiplantae > Streptophyta > Magnoliopsida > Malvales > Malvaceae > Gossypium > Gossypium hirsutum. The sequence goes on from NC_053424.1 coordinate 72,491,225, forward strand.
TGCTAAGTTATCTACAAGACCCATGCTTGAATTTTTGATTTTGGTGAATATTTTGAGTTATGCCATTGTTGAAAGCTTGTGATTTTTGTTGTTTTATGGTAGAAAATAAAAGATATGTGATAGATTAACATGTTTTGTATTGGAATTTTTGATGATTTTGAGTAATTAGGATTAAATTGCAAAAATAATAAATTAAGGGACTGAAATGTGAAATAAATGAAATATATGGACTTATATGAACTTGGGTAAAATTCGGCCTAACATGGGTTTTTTCAAATTTTGAATATTTTGAGTTTTTGAAATAAAGACTAAATTGTGAAAAATGTAAAATGTCAGGGGCAAAAGTGTAATTTTCTGATTTATGTGTTTTTGGATGAATTTGATTGAATATTTGATTCAATAAGTTTAATTTATATTAATTTAGATCAAGAAAAGAGAAAATCGGATTTGGATCAGGTGAAACTAAAGTTGTCGACTAACTGTCCCGTTCCGTTTTACATCATCCAAGGTAAGTTTGTAAGCAAATAGACGTACTTAATTTATATTAAATGCAAATTATATGTGATGAAATGAACTGTAAGAATATATATATGCAAATGTCGAATGTGTACAGGCTTGGTAACCATGTTCATGTATTCGTTTCGATCGAGTTACGACATCCGAAAGCCCCGTAGGAACCTTAGGAATAGCTGGGATACATATGTCATGACATAGGATTTCGATATGTGATGTGCGAGTAAGACCATGGCATCAATATGTGACTCCGATATATATGTGCGAGTAAGACCCTGTCTGGGACAGTGGCATCGATATGTGATTACATGTAAGACCACATTTGGGACGTTGGCATTGTATTATGTGTGAATATCCAAGTGTCTTATCCAATTCTGAATGGTTCATCGGGCAAGGATAAGTTGTGATCGGATATCTTTATTCAAACCTTCCTCGAATCTTTTGCACATAATTGCTTCAGTTGAGACAAATTCTCGTGCATACTGACTCTGTCTCACAAACTCTCGCTCATATTTCGTAACAAACATACAACCTTGTTTAAGCTCAAAAAACTCTTTGTGATTCTGATCGATGAATCTCTGACTGATTAATTCTTCCAAAATTTAGCTTGGAAAAAATCCCAAGTAACTCGTTCTCTCGGAACTACGGATATCAACGTCTTCCACCAATGATATGCCATATCTCTCAAAAGCAAAACGACACACTTAAGGCATTCGTCCAGAGTCAATGACAATTCATCAAACACAGTATTCTTTAGCCAGAACTCATGGGTGGAAATAATATTATAATGATTAAAGTTATAATATAAGTAATAATATGTATATATTAAAAAATAAAATAAAAACAACCATGTATGTTCTTTGTTATTGCCGAAAATAAAGAAAATAAGAAAGAAAAGAAAGCTTTAAGGGTTCAGCAACTTGCTAACTCAATCAAGGTATGTAATTAGCTCGGTTTTTGATAATTTTTACGTTTTTGAGATCGTTGCTAAGTTATCTACAAGACCCATGCTTGAATTTTTTTATTTTGGTGAATATTTTGAGTTATGCCATTATTGAAAGCTTGTGATTTTTGTTGTTTGATGGTAGAAAATAAAAGATATGTGATAGATTAACATGTTTTGTATTGGAATTTTTGATGATTTTGAGTAATTAGGACTAAATTGAAAAAATAATAAATTGAGGGATTAAAATGTGAAATAAATGAAATTTATGCACTTATATGAACATGGGTAAAATTCATCCTAACATGATTGTATTCAAATTTTGAATATTTTGAGTTTTGTGAAATAAGGACTAAATTGTGAAAAATGTGAAATGTCAGGGGCAAAACTATAATTTGCCCATTTATGTGTTTTTGGATGAATTTGATTGAATATTTGATTAAATAAGTTTAATTTATATTAATTTAGATCAAGAAAAGAGAAAATCAGATTTGGTTCGGGGGAAAACTAAAGTTGTCGACTAACCGTCCCATTCCATTTTACATCATCTGAGGTAAGGTTATAAGCAAATAAATGTATTTAATTTTAATTAAATGTAAATTATATGTGCTAAAATGAAATGTAAGAATATATATATGGAAATGTCGAATGTGTACAAGCTTGGTAACCATGTTCATGTATTCATTTCGACCGAGTTACGACGTCCGAAGGCCCTGTATGAACCTTAGGAATAGCTGGGATACATATGTCATGACATAGGATTCCGATATGTGATGTGCGAGTAAGACCATGGCATCAATATGTGACTCCGATATATATGTGCGAGTAAGACCCTGTCTGGGACAGTGGCATCGATATGTGATTACATGTAAGACCACGTTTGGGATGTTGACATTGTATTATGTCTTAATATCCGAGTGTCCTATCTAATTTTGAATGCTTCATCGGGCAAGGATAAGTTCTGATCAAATGTGTAAAACTAGCTAAATAGCCAGGTATGAATTAACTTGTTGTCTACTTAAAATAAGGTAAGTAAGTAACTTAATACTTGTTACAAATTATGTGTAATGCAAATGAATAATATATGTGAACTAGGTAAGTGTATTCAGCCTTGTGAATATTATTGAAATGAATCTTAATTATGTGCATGTATGATCAGGTGTATTCTTGCCACATAACTAGCATATGTGTATGAAGTTATATTTTAATACATGAGCTTATACATTTAAGTATATGTGGACTAGGTTTTATAACGACTATTTGGTTGTGGAAGTTGAATGATAATATGTTAATTTGGCTATATGAGCATTCGGCCATTGTGACATTTATGAATGAAGATATATATATATATAAAATAATTACGAACTTTATATGTTTGGAACTAAATGTGATATTGATACTATAATTTGGTTTAGTTTAATTACGTTGATAATATCATTGGGTTGTTTATTTGCTTTGATAATATCATTGGGTTGTTTATTTGCTTTTGGCTTACTAAGCTATAAAAGCTTACTCTATGTGTATGTGTGCTTCTGTTTTATAGATTTTGGATCAAGTTATGAGCTCGGGGATCGTCAGTAAAGTCTATCACACTGTTTACTATTTTTGTTACATTATAAGTTTAAACTTGCATCTATGGCATGTATAAGCTATGTTATATTTGGATAGGTATAACGTGGTGTATATATTAAGCCATACGAAAATGGCTAATATGATAAATGAATATATGAATTTAATCATGATCATATATGTAATATGCATGGAATATGGTTGATGGTTTTGGATGTGATTTGGTTGAATCGGTATTGGTATATACATAATTATAAAATATAGTTGTTAGGTTACTCATGATAAAAATGACGTGCTTATGTTTTGCATTAGATATTAATAGTTATTTTGGATTGATGAGTGAATTCAGATAAAAGCTGGATTTGGATAATGAATATGTTTCATTGATGATTCGGCACTTGCATATATATGTTTTTAGGCATACATATATATATAGGTATGTGTGAGGTGTTTGATATATTTGTTAAGTTATATGTTTAATGGATGACTTTAGTTGATCATGTCTAAAGGTAATGTGTATTTTTATTAACATAATAAATGTGTATGAAATGTATGACATCATGAATAGATGAATTCGGTAACTAAGATTGAAAATGGATTAATGTGTGATATTCGGTACATGTCTTGGTTAAGTTATGTGATAATTTTGCTATATAGTAAAATTAGTATTGGTGTATTGTAGTACTGACACAAACCTTGATATATAATTTGACTTGTAAAATTTTCTTGGAAATTGGTAAATGGCATGTATGTATATTCGGCTAATGATATATATATATTTATATATTTATACTTTTGCATATGATAAATTTCGATATGTTTTATTATCAAAATTGGTATATTAAAACAATCTAGTATTGAAATGTAACACCCCGAACCCGAGACCGTCACCGGAGTCGAACACGAGGTGTTAACAGACTTTTAAAAAATTTTCCAGACACTGCCAATCTGCGTAATAGTCGCTTTAAAAATCATATCTTGAGTTTCACAACTTGAAAATCAGTTTCGTGATTTTTCTCTGAAACTAGACTCATATGCCCATCTACATATTTTTTTCTAGAATTTTTGGTCGAGCCAATTAGTACAGTTTATTAGTCAAAGTCTCCCATGTTACAGGGATTGACTACCCTGACCTTTGCGCATTACGACTTGGATATATCCTTGTACAGGGATCCAATACTGATGCCGTTTGTTTCTATAGAAACTAGACTCAGAGAGGCATCTATACATATATGGTATGACTCCTAATTATATCTGGTTAATTTATAATGAATTTCCAAAGTCGGAACAGGGAATCCAGAAACCGTTCTGGCCCTGTCTCACGAGAACCTGAATATCTCTTAACATACTGTCCGTATGATTGTTTCGTTACTTTCCTATGAAAGTAGATTCATCAAGGTTTGTTTACATAATTTATTAACTATTTAATTCCATTCCTACTATTTTTAGTGATTTTCCAAATCTATATCACTGCTGCTGTCAGCATCTGCCTTTAAGGTAGACTTCACCTATTTCATGGTTTCCATGATTCAACTAGCCCTTTTTGCATAAATAGCACAATTTATGAAAGTGATTAACCATCCCCGTGGCCAATCCTTGTCAAGCATATCCACACCAAATGATTATAACATTATACTCAAACACATATAAGCCATTTTCGCATGGCTATCCAAAATTTATACAAGTCCAAAGGGTCCACGACCCACAACAAACGGGTAGTCCTATACATGCCATTTCGAAGTTCAACCAAAATTGTAGCAAAAGGGGGGGCTTTGATAGTGTGGGCGACTTTGACTTCAAGATCCCGAGCCCAATAGCTGGAGAACCAAATCTATAAAACAGAGGAGCAATGAAACGGAGTAAGCAATTTATGCTTAGTAAGTTTTGAGCAAGGAATTCCAGCACAACAAAAGTATAGCATTCATATAGCTAAACGGATAATTTCATATGCACAAATTTACGATATCGTACTTGCTTCACATTATCAACCCTTATGTACATACACAAAAGATCAACTCAGCCAAAGGCCGGTAGCTCGTTTATCAACTGAGCGAATACTTATTTGTAAGGGCTCAACTAAATTCAAGCACATACGGAACATACCTCAATTCAACCCTTATTTTATTTTTTTCCTACATACCTCACTAGGCCAACATGTTCCCAACATGTTTCCACCCATAGCATGGCCAACCACTAGCTCAAATTTTGGGTAATTTGACATGCAAACCCATCATTTTCACAAAATGCATTAATAGACCATTTTAAATTAGCCTATCATATTTTCACCATGTCTCATATCAATCCCTATTTAAAAATTTTTCATGCAATTGGCAAAATTGGAGAATGAAACTTCCACATACTCATGTACACACATAATAAGCATAGAATATGGAAATCAATTATTTTTATGACTCGGTTTTGTGGTCCCGAAACCACTTCCCGACTAGGGTCAATTTTGGGCTGTCACAACTCTCCCCCACTTAAGAAATTTTCGTCCCCGAAAATCTTACCGGTAAATAAGTTTCGGTATCGTTCTTTCATCGAGCTCTCGGTTTCCCAAGTAGCTTCCTCGATCCCGTGTTTGAGCCATAACACCTTCACTAACGGAACCCTTTTGTTTCGCAACTCCTTCACTTCACGAGCTAGGATATGCATCGGCTCTTCTTCATAACTCATATCGGCTTGAATTTCAACCTCTGATGGGCTAATTATGTGCGATGGATCAGATCGATAGCGTCGAAGCATCGAAACATGAAAGACGTCGTGAATCTTTTCAAGCTCAGGGGGCAAAATCAATCTATACGCAACCGGACCAACTCGTTCGGAGATTTCGTACGGCCCAATGAATCTCGGGCTCAACTTGCCCTTACGGCCAAACCTGAGTACCTTTTTCCAAGGCGAAACTTTAAGGAACACTTTATCTCCCACCTGATATTCAATGTCCTTTCGTTTCAAATCCGCATACGATTTTTGACGATCTGTGGCTGCTTTCAGACTTTCACGGATTACCTTTACTTTCTGTTCGGCATCCTTAATCAAATCAACTCCGAAAATTTTACTTTCACCGAGCTCGGTCCAAAACAATGGTGTACGGCATTTACGACCGTACAAAGCCTCGTAAGGTGCCATCTTAATACTTGATTGAAAACTATTATTGTAAGCGAATTCAATCAAAGGTAAATACCGTTCCCATGAACTACTGAACTCGAGGATGCAACATCTCAACATATCCTCAGGTATCTGAATTATCCGCTCAGATTGACCATCGGTTTGGGGATGAAAAGCAGTGCTAAAATGCAGCTTGGTACCCAAAGCTTCTTGCAATTTCCTCCAAAATCGCGAGGTGAATCTCGGATCTCTATCCGACACGATAGAAATAGGTACCCCGTGTAATCTCACAATCTGAGAAACGTACAATTCAACTAGTCTATCCAATGAAAAATCCATACACACGGGGATAAAGTGAGCCGACTTAGTCAGTCTATCGACAACAACCCAAATCGCATCCTTCTTACTTGTTGACAATGGCAGTCCGGACACAAAGTCCATTGTGACTCGATCCCATTTCCACTCGGGTATCATGATCGGTTGAAGTAATCCTGAAGGCACTTGATGTTCCGCTTTCACTTGTTGACATATTAAACATCTCGAAACAAAGTCGGCGATGTCTCGTTTCATACCATGCCACCAAAACTAACGTTTCAAATCGTTGTACATTTTCGTACTCCCCGGGTGACTTGACATTCGGCTACAATGGGCTTCGTTCAGAATCATCGAAATGAGTTCCGAACTCCTTGGAATACACAAACGACTTCTGAACCTCAAACAATCATCATCATCAATTTGAAACTCCGATTCCTTGTTCGGAGCACACTCAGCCCGTTTTGCAACCAATTCATCATCAACTTTCTGGGCTTCACGAATTTGATGAATCAATAATGGTTTGGCTTTTAATTCAGCTATTAACACATTGTCGGGTAGAACAGAGAAGTGCACATTCATCACTCGTAAAGCAAACAATGATTTCCGACTTAAGGCGTCCGCAACCATATTAGCCTTTCCCGGGTGGTAATCAATGACAAGCTCGTAATCTTTCAACAACTCAAGCCAACGTCTTTGTCTCAGATTTAAGTCTCTTTGAGTCATCAAAATTTTGAGACTTTTGTGATTTGAAAATACATGGCACTTCTCACCAAATAAGTAATGTCGCCATATTTTTAAAGCAAATACGATGGCAGCTAGTTCAAGATCATGGGTCGGATAATTTTTCTCATGTGGCTTTAATTGTCTCGACGCATAGGCCACCACTCGACCTTCTTGCATCAATACGCAACCCAACCCAAGTAGGGATGCGTCACTATAAATGACAAACTCTTTGCCTGATTCGGGTTGCACTAAAATTGGAGCTTCAGTCAAATAAGTTTTTAGTTGATCAAAACTTTTCTGACATTTCTCTGTCCATTCGAACTTAACATCCTTTTGAAGTAGCTTCGTCATTGGTGTGGCTATCATCGAGAAACCTTTGGCAAATCGTCGGTAATAACCGGCGAGTCCCAGGAAGCTCCGAACTTCGGTAATATTTCTTGGAGGCTTCCAGTTAAGTATGGCTGAAATTTTGCTCGGGTCAGCTCGAATACCCGATGCGGATACCACATGACCCAAGAAGCTAACCTCTCTTAACCAGAACTCACACTTACTGAACTTAGCATATAACTGCTTATCCCGCAAAATTTGCAACACTAGCCTCAGATGCTCAGCATGTTCGGTCTCATCTCTTGAATAGACCAAGATGTCATCAATGAACACAACTACGAACCGATCCAAATATGGTCTGAAGATCCGATTCATCAAATCCATAAATACCGCAGGGGCATTTGTGAGCCCAAACGGCATCACTAAGAACTCGTAGAGACCATATCCCGTTCTGAAAGCAGTTTTGGGTATGTCCGAATCTCGAATTCGCAACTGATAATAGCCCGATCTTAAATCTATTTTTGAGAACATTGAGGCTCCCTTCAGTTGGTCGAACAAATCATCGATACGCGGTAACGGATATTTGTTCTTTATCGTCACTTTATTCAGTTGATGATAGTCAATGCACAACCTCATGGTTCCGTCCTTCTTTTTCACGAACAATACTGGTGCACCCCAAGGTGAGAAACTTGGTCGAGCAAAACCTCTATCCGTCAATTCTTGCAACTGAGCTTTCAACTCTTTTAACTCGGTTGGTGCCATACGATACGGAGCTATCGAAATCGGCGTAGTCCCAGGTACAAGCTCAATACCAAACTCTACCTCCCGAACAGGTGGTAAACCCGGTAATCCTTCAGGAAAAACATCTGGGTATTCACAAACCACCGGCACAGATTCGGGTTTCTTTTCTAATTCTTTGTCATCAAGTACATACGCAAGGTATGCTTCGCACCCTTTTCTTACATATTTCTGGGCCAACATTGCTGATATTACAGTTGGCATCCCCTCCAAGTCCGTAGACTCAACTCAGATTACTTCGTTATTTGCGCACCTCAAATCAATAGTCTTGCTTTTGCAATTCACAACCGTATCGTGCGCGGTCAACCAATCCAAACCAAGAATAACATCAAATTCATCAAACGGCAAAAGCATCAAGTCCGCCGGGAAACAGGAACCTCGAATTACTAGGGGACATTCCTTACACACTTTGTCGACAAGCACGTAACGACCCAAGGGGTTTGACACCCGAAATACGAACTCAGTAGACTCAATAGGTAAAGTCTTACTGGATGCTAAGGTTTCACATATGTAAGAATGAGTAGAACCGGGGTCAATCAAAGCAATTACATTAGTATCCAAGAGAGTAAAAGTACCAGTAATAACATCAGGCGAAGAAGCATCCTCGCGGGCACGTATAGCATAAGCTCTAGCAGGCGCACGAGCCTCGGATCTGGTCGTAGCATCTCTAGATCCTCTCTGACCACCACTAGCATTGCCCGTATTTCCAGATGGTCTACCTCGAGCAGTGGTAGCACCCGGTTTCCCACTCTGATTTTCATTCTGTTCAAACAACCTCGGGCAATCTTTAATGAAGTGGTCAACTGATCCGCACTTGTAACAGGAGCGGTCAGGGAATCTACAACTCCCCGAATGCCATTTACCGCAATATCGACATTTCGTTCTATCTCGACGTTCATTCCCAACACTGGCGACCAAAGTGCCTCGTGTACCCACAGGGGGTCGATCACGATCTCGTCTAAAAAGGCCTGAAGTGCCTCTCGACCAGCCCACATCATCTCGAAATTTCTTCGATGCCTGTTGAAGAGACTTTCCCGAAGATCTTTTACGAAACTCTCCAGTTCCCACATCAACTTTTTGTTTTTCTTTTCTAAGCTCTTCGGCTTTACAAGCTCGCTCGACCAGTACTACGAACTCTCGTATTTCAAGAACGCCAACGAACATTTTTATATCTTCATTCAGCCCATCCTCGAAGCGTTTACACATAATAGCCTCGGACGAAACACATTCCCGAGCGTATCTACTAAGTCTAACAAATTTTCGCTCGTAATCAGTAACTGACATAGAACCTTGCTTAAGCTCAAGAAATTCCTTCCGTTTTTGATCAACAAATCTCTGACTGATATACTTTTTCCGAAACTCAGTTTGGAAAAACTCCCAAGTTACTTGCTCTCGGGGCACAACAGAAGTCAGAGTACTCCACCAATAGTAGGCAGAATCGCGTAGCAAGGAGATAGTACACTTTAGGCATTCATCGGGTGTACAAGATAGCTCATCGAGTACCCGGATAGTGTTGTCCAACCAAAATTCAGCTTGCTCGGCATCGTCGCTATCCGTAGCTTTAAATTCAGTAGCCCCATGTTTTCGGATTCTGTCAACTGGGGGCTTATTTGACCTTATTTGGTCAGTTACCGGAGGTATTGTAGGTGCGGGGGTGGTATTAGTTGGGAATGGAGGTTGTGGGACAGTCGTATTAGTTCGAATGTATTGGTTGAACCAATCATTCATCACGCTATAGAAAGCTTGTCTAGCTTCATCATTCGGGTTACTAGCATTAGGTTGAGAGTCCGCCGGCGCTGTCCCTTGTGCGGGAGCAGGCGCTACACTCTCAAGATCATCAGCTACCTCTCGGTTGGGATCGGGATCCATTACTATAAATAAACACATTTACAATTGTCAGAAATCACCACACTATCAAGTAATCACATAAAATGGCATGTATAGCTAGACCCAACGCATTACGGTAGTCCTAGAATCGACTAAACCGTAGCTCTGATACCAATCAAATGTAACACCCCGAACCCGAGACCGTCACCAGAGTCGAACACGAGGTGTTAACAGACTTTTAAAAAATTTTCCAGACACTGCCAATCTGCGTAATAGTTGCTTTAAAAATCATATCTTGAGTTTCACAACTCGAAAATCAGTTTCGTGATTTTTACCTGAAAATAGACTCATATTCCCATCTACATATTTTTTTCTAGAATTTTTGGTCGAGCCAATTAGTACAGTTTATTAGTCAAAGTCTCCCATGTTACAGGGATCGACTACCCTGACCTTTGCGCATTACGACTTGGATATCTCCTTGTACAGGGCTCCAATACTGATGCCGTTTGTTTCTATAGAAACTAGACTCAGAGAGGAATCTATAAATATATGGTATGACTCCTAATTATCTCTGGTTAATTTATAATGAATTTCCAAAGTAGGAACAGGGAATCCAGAAACCGTTCTGGCCCTGTCTCACGAGAACCTGAATATCTCTTAACATACTGTCCGTATGATTGTTTCGTTACTTTCCTATGAAAGTATATTCATCAAGGTTTGTTTACATAATTTATTAACTATTTCATTCCATTTCTACTATTTTTAGTGATTTTCCAAATCTACATCACTGCTGCTGTCAGCATCTGCCTTTAAGGTAGACTTTACCTATTTCATGGTTTCCATGATTCAACTAGCCCTTTTTGCATAAATAGCACAATTTATGAAAGTGATTAACCATCCCCGTGGCCAATCCTTGTCAAGCATATCCACACCAAATGATTATAACATTATACTCAAACACATATAAGCCATTTTCGCATGGCTATCCAAAATTTATACAAGTCCAAAGGGTCCACGACCCACAACAAACGGGTAGTCCTATACATGCCATTTCGAAGTTCAACCAAAATTGTAGCAAAAGGGGGGCTTTGATAGTGTGGGCGACTTTGGCTTCAAGATCCCGAGCCCGATAGCTGGAGAACCAAATCTATAAAACAGAGGAGCAATGAAATGGAGTAAGCAATTTATGCTTAGTAAGTTTTGAGCAAGGAATTCCAGCACAACAAAAGTATAGCATTCATATAGCTAAACGGATAATTTCATATGCACAAATTTACGATATCGTACTTGCTTCACATTATCAACCCTTATGTACATACACAAAAGATCAACTCAGCCAAAGGCCGGTAGCTCGTTTATCAACTGAGCGAATACTTATTTGTAAGGGCTCAACTAAATTCAAGCACATACGGAACATACCTCAATGTTGGGATGTTTCGAGAGTATTAACTGGAATTTTACAGCAAGTTCATTCATTCCCAAATCACGTACCTTCGGAATTTAACCGGATATAGCTCCTCGTTCAAATGCCTTCGGGACATAGCCCGGTTATAGTAATTCGCACAAATGCCTTCGGGACTTAACCCGGATTTAGTAACTCGCACAAATGCCTTCGGGCTTAGCCCGGAATTAGTATCTCGCACAAATGCCTTCGGGCTTAGCTCGGAATTAGTATCTCGGACAAATGCCTTCGGGCTTAGCCCGGAATTAGTATCTCGCACAAATGCCTTCGGATCTTAGTCCGGATATTGTCACTTAGCACAAGCCTTCGGGACTTAGCCCGGACATCATTCAAATAACCATGCACATTTAACAATAAATCATGGCCCATTCGTATTTCATTTTCGTTAGCAAAACTCAAACACAAGACATTTATCATTCTTGCAAATTCGGCTCAATAGCCACACAAAGAGCATGATTTTAATTTGCTTAAAACATGATCTAATCACATCATAATTTAAGCTCTCTTACTCAAGAACTTACCTCGGGTGTTGTCGAACGATTCCGATAGCTATTCGACCACTTTTTCCTTCCCTTTATCGGATTTAGTTCCCCTTTGCTCTTGAGCTTAGCCTAGCTACATGCATGGCCGAACCTCTTCAATCTTTCTTCTTCCTTCCTCCTTAAAATTTTTGGCCAAGGATGAACCAAAGGATGAGCATTTTTTTTTTCTTTGTTTTTTTCTTTCTAGTTTCGGCTAAATGAAGATGAGAAAGGATGAACAAAAATTTTCTCCTTTCCTTTTTTTAGCTCACGGCAAATGGGGGGGGGAAACAACTACACACATTTTTTTTTGTATTCATCATACTCCTTTTCATTATTTTATGCCCATGCCCCTTATTTTATTTTTTTCCTACATACCTCACTAGGCCAACATGTTCCCAACATGTTTCCACCCATAGCATGGCCAACCACTAGCTCAAATTTTGGGTAATTTGACATGCAAACCCATCATTTTCACAACATGCATTAATAGACCATTTTAAATTAGCCTATCATATTTTCACCATGTCTCATATCAATCCCTATTTAAAAATTTTTCATGCAATTGGCAAAATTGGAGAATGAAACTTCCACATACTCATGTACACACATAATAAGCATAGAATATGGAAATCAATTATTTTTATGACTCGGTTTTGTGGTCCCGAAACCACTTCCCGACTAGGGTCAATTTTGGGCTGTCACATGAAATGAGTTGATAATGAAATATCTATATATATTTGAATGGGATTATGTGCATAGGTCATGGTTGTTAACATATTGAAATAGACAAGTAGAGTTGACTTGGTATATTAATTAGATTTATTAAAATGTTATATTTGTGATCGACAATTGTATTTTAAATTATGTGCAACAAATTAGTAAGTAGATAAATTATTTCACATGTAAATCATCCAAATGCTATAAATATTAAGTTGTTTATATGATTTGAATATGAAATGAAACAATGGATTATGAGTTGAGCATTTAATTTCTATGATTATTTGTTTGTATTGAGTAACAGTAATTCGAATAATTGCAAATATGGTATAATTGAAACATGTTAGTTTGGTTTAAAAAAAATTATTATTAGATATTTACTTTGTAATGAAAGTCTGTTCTGAACTGTCTATGTCGGTAATACCTCGTAATCCCATTCTAGTGAAGGATATGGGTTAGGGGTATTGCACCCCTAGATTTCCGAAATATAAGGCTATCATCAAGATTCTATTGAATCATCCACAAACCAATTTCATTAGGGCATACATACATATGTCATATGATATCAAATGTTAAACACATAATAATGGAATTGTTGAATTACTTACACACAACTTACAATTCATGTAATATCAAGCATGAACATTCAAGTATAATATTGCATTATTATTATCACACGAACTTACCTCGATACCAAAAAGTGAAAAAGGACTTAACTGTTAATTTCTCGTTTTTCCCCCATTTTAGGTCCGAACCTCGTTTTCTTTGATATATAATATCACATTTGGTCTATTTATTAGTCATTAGTCAATGTGATCCAAAAATCATACTATGGAAAATTTATATTTTTTCCCCTAAACTTTGTCATATTTACAATTTTTACCCTAGGCTCGTAAAATGATTTTCATTCAATTTCTTTGTACTTTAAGCCTAGCCGAAAAAATTTCATAACTACATCAGCCCTCAATTTCCACTAATTCACACTTTTATGACAAATTTTATAACTTTTACAATTTAGTCCTTTTATGCATTTTTACCGAAAATCACTTAGTAAAAGTCGTTTCTCTACCCATAAACTTGCATAATCTACCATTAAACATCAAAATGGACACATATTTATCATGGGTCACAACCCTAGACTTCAACCATATCTCAAAATATTGGTAGAAATAGATATATCGAGTGATAACGACTTCAAAAACATAAAAATCATTAAAAACGGGGCTAGAATGGACTTACTATGGAGCTTGGAAAGTTTGGAAAACCCTAACTATGGTCTCCCCTTGAAAAATTCAGCCATGACATGAAAAATGAAGAAGATGACACCTTCTTTTCATGTTATTTTGGCTTTATTACCCAAATTACTAAAATACCCTTAGTGAAAAACAATTTAAAACATACCTAACCATGTCCATTTTTGTCCACAACTCAACTAATGGTCTAATTACCACATAAGTATCTCCAATTTAAATTTTCATAAAAATTGGACACCTCTAGCATGTAGAACTTAACTTTTTCACTTTTTACAATTTAGTCCTTTTGACCAAATTGAGTGCCCAAACGTCAAAATTTTCGAATGAAATTTTCACAAAATCATCCCATGAATTTGTAGACCAGAAAAATATAACAAAAATAAAATTTCTTACATTGGATTTGTGGTCCCAAAACCATTGTTCTGGCTAGGCCCAAAATCGGGCTGTTACAACTCTCCCCCCTTTAGGGATTTTCGTCCCCTAAAATCTTACCAGAAGAAGTTGCTTTCAACTCTCATGGAACACTTTCACAAAACTTCTCAGAATCACGAACCGAATTTACCTCGTATATCTCTTTCAAATTACCTTTGAACTTTAGCACACAGTGCCGAAGCATATCGTCAAGATCTCAGTTACTCTCTCAGGAATTCATATACTCGGTTGTTCTGTCAAATAAAAACTCTGTACATACTGAAATGATCATACGGATCTTTGCCAAACAATCAACCACAATCCAAATAACATCTTCCTATCCAGAGAAAATGACAATCCCAATACGAAATCTGTATTAACTCTATTTCATTATCACTCTCGCACAATCACTGACTGTATTAGTCCTGAATACACTTGATGTTCGGTTTACTTGCTAATAAATATATATCTGATCATAATTTCAAACTATCATGGTACATTGTAACACCCAAAACCCGGCCTAAACGTTACGACTGAATCTGGCGTGTCACATTGAAGCGTTATTAGAGAAGTCAAGTTTTATCTAAAATTTTTTTTAGTGTTTAGAGAATATTTTCGTTTTAAATTAAAGTGAATGGAAGCTACGCACCAGGTAGGATTCAAAAGAGAAGGTGAGTCAATTAGACTGCTTAAGTACCTAGCTCTTCCATGATCCAATCCTAGACATGCACACAACCATTGCCACACTTTAAGCTTATTACTTGTCCACAAACAACAAATTAAGTTTAAGTCTATTTAAAATATTTATTTCCTTTGAAAACATTTACGTTGCGAAAGCTTTGCTCGGTTATCGTGATATTTTGAAAATAAGTAACTTTTCTAAAACAAGCCCTAGAGCTAACCAATTTTAAGGAATCAATTTAAGTGATGTGAATCTCAAGTTGAAAACGATTTAAGAACCCAAAATAAAAATAATAGAGTGGCCTTATTACATCTTTAACCAAAATAGAAATAACTCAAAATAAATGCGAAATTTAAAAGGAAGCTAATTCAAACTTATTTAAAAACCAGAAATTTAATCTTTGTCGCCACTCTGAATCCCGCCCAGCTCCAAGTCCACCAACTAGGGCTCACCTGCAAGGATGGAAGAGAAAGGGGGTGAGTTTGGAAAACTCAGTGTGTATGGAAAACCCATCCAAAGCCCAAGTCAGCTCAAGACCATTGGGCCTAAGCGCTATTCAGATAACAGTGGGTACTGGGCCGAAGCCCTTTTCAGAATACAGTAAACTGGGTCTTGGCCCCTTTTCAAATAACAGTATGGCCCATAGGTCCATTCCAGAACAGAACAGGCATATTCATGTATGCAAGCCCAACCCAGCCTATAACCAACCGCTACACTCCACCCGTACCAGCCCTACACTCCATGTGGGGAATAGCTCAACCCACCCAGCCCTACTCCACAGTTGCAGCATAGCTGCTCAGATATCAGTAAGTTGAGGCAAAGCCTCCAGTATGTAGACAAGCCACTTTCAGTACTTCCTCCATCAATAACCCAGTCCCATGCATCAGATAATAATAACATGGCATGTAGTAAATAGTAACTGTCAAACATGCATTCAGGTCAACCTTAACCCTAGGGGTATATCAGTAATTTTGCTCCTAGGGGTAAATCTGTAAATTTTCCACCTATAAAGGTATTTCGGTAATTTTATCAGTTTTAAGGTTTCTCACGAATGTTACTATCCTTACTAGCCCATTTGTCATCGCAATAATTTATTTATCTCAATTTCACAAATTTAGCCATTGGGCCCTAAAACCCCTAATGGGCCCTACAGTGCCACTAACAATTTAAGCCCATTCAATTCAAGTTTTATGACCAGTTTATCGGTTTAAGCAGTTTCGATTCTATAGTCTAACAGAACATACTTATTGCCTATTTTTTATATTATACTTTTTTTATTATTATTACTCGTATGGGCCCGTAAGCCCATTGGGCCCAGTTTTAGCCTATCGAGGCCCAATTACCGAAGTGCACGAAACTTCACACAGGACTAAATTACCACTTTGTGATTTCAGATCTAATGATTTCTAAACGTCTTGTGAGCACTTGCACACTCACAATCCCACGAAATACCGAAATTTCAGCATTTCGGCTTTTGCCAATTTGAACTATGAGAGGCTGATTGATACACACCTGTTTCGCGATGACTGCTACTGAGATCCCTTACGATGTCCTACAATTGATTAGCACGATTCTTAGATTGCAACCCACAACAACCAATCCCAATATTCAGCAACCCATATTCGAACCATGCCCCTAAAGCCTTTAGAATCTTACCTTTTTTTCTGAAAATCGATGAATAGATTTAAGTCTAGTTGTTCCAAAGATCCAAGCCTTCGATCAAACCTCTTGAAGACACTAATCACCAAAAGAAATCGTTGGTTAAAGACCCTTAAAGCCCTATGCCCAAATCGACAGCCTCCCTAGATTTTAGGGACTTCGGCTTTTCTAAATTGTAAAATAAGACTAGATCTGAGGTGATGAGCACTTACCACTTATTTCACTTTGATTTCTACGTAGATCTGATGCAGATCTATCCTCTAAACGATAGTAGAACTTGAATCCAGGAGATTTGAAGTTTCAGCTATAAGTCCCTAAACCTATGGTATTTCGGCTTTTATGGCAATCAGCTATGGAGGTTTTGTGGAGGATGGGATTGACAGAGGAGGTGAGTAGAATGGTAGGAATGTTTTGGCTAGAGAAGAAAAGAAGGAGAAAAAGAAAATAGAAGAAGAGAGGAATAGAGAAGGAAGAATTCGGCACTCAGGAGATCTAACTTTGCATTTTTCGGCTTTTTGATATACTAAGAAGAGAATAGAATGAAAGGGAATACTCGAGGTGGCTAACCCTAATTTGGCAAAAAAAAAAGAAAATAAAGGTTTCCCTAATGGCCATTCAGACCCACGGCCCAACCTTCCTAAAGCCCTAGCCAAATTTCCACTTAAGGTCTATCACATGCCCGGCACATGCACACACACAAAAAAAATAAAAGTAACAATACGCTTACCTTGTGACTTGAACTCTAGCTCCCCCTAAACATCCACACGTCAATCCCCAAACACCTAGGTGGCGCCACATGCCACTTTACCACAGATATTTTTGTGTCCTATTTTACCACCTCAACTTTAAAAGCCCATATCGCTAGAACCCTCTCTCCCAAAATTAAAATTCAGGAATTGCCTCGAATTAAATTTACTCTTAGGCCTTTTTTCCCACACCATAAACCCTTCGTAATTTATTTAATTACTAAACTAAATATATGAAATAATAATAATAACATCCAAATTATTCAAGCCATTTTCCACCCAAAGCCAGACTCAAGGCCCAATACTTCTAGGCCCAAAAATCGGGGCGTTACAACTCTACTCCCCTTAAAGAAATTTTGTCCTCGAAATTTTCAAACTATCAACTAACCGTATTACTCAAGTCAAACCACTATGCTTCTGCTACACACTCTTATTAAAAATAATTCTTAGTATGACCCAGAACGTCTAATTACCAAAGTAAAGAAACATCTATCAAGTACGCATACAACTCGTAACACACACTTAAATGAAATAAGCTTGGCAATCATGAGGTTGATGCTCCTTGGACCCACATCTAAAGCATGCTCCTGACTTCCTGTGGCATTCACCCAGATGACGCCCATTGCAGTTCTTGCAGGTTGGAAAGTTTGGTCGTGTCTTAACATGTTTTACAGAACGAGGCTCTATTATCAGAGAACTAGGATCCTTCCTTTTCTTACACTCTAAGCACCCTACTTGAAGCGTTTCCCTAATTTTCTTAATTTTGGTATCCAATACTTCCTCTACCACATTCCTTACTAACTCAGCCAGTGCCTCAGTACCAAGCTCTGAGTTACCGCTACCCGAGGTTAGCAGACCCGCTACCCGAAGTTGGCAGACTTTGCTTCCCCTTAGAATCCATATCAATACTCTACATTACCAGTACACATATCAAATAACTATAAAGATCTCAAAAAATTTTACTACTTATTCATATGTCTTATGCAGAGATAGTATTTTTTAGTTTTTGTTCTTTACAAAATCATAGCCTAGCTACAATCTTAATCTTTTTGGGTTTTTAGTTCCTACTGTCTCAGTCTCTATGGTTTCAGTATCAACCTAGCTATAGTATCATAGTAAAGTCTCAATCCTATCTACAGTAAGGTTTTAGTATAGTATTTAAGGCAAAAGTACTTATAGACTTGCTGCCAGAGATTCAGTGTGCCACATCAGATTTCAGAAAACTTAAAAGAATCTAATCTCTTTAAAATCAAATTCTCAAAACATGTGTATTTTGAAGAACACAAGGTTGAAAAAAAAAAGTCTCTTTAAAACAAAAAATTTCTAGAAAATCAGTTTTTTTCCAAAAATACCCTTCTTGGGTTTAAAAATTTTTGACAACCTTTTTGGACCTAATCCACAGCAGAGTTGTTGCAACTTGGCTTTGATACCACTAAATGTAACACCCCAAACCCGGCCTAGACATTACGACCGAATCTGGCATGACACATTGACGCGTTATTAGAGAAGTCATGTTTTATCTAAAATCTTTCATAGTGTTTAGAGAATATTTTCGTTTTAAATTAATGTGAATGGAAGCTACGCACCAGGTAGGATTCAAGAAAAGAATAGGTGACTCAATTAGACTGCTTAAGTACCTAGCTCTTCTATGATCCAATCCTAGATATGCACACATCCATTGCCACACTTTAAGCTTATTACTTGTCCACGGACAACAAATTAAGTTTAAGTTTATTTAAAATATTTATTTCCTTTGAAAACATTTACGTTGCGAAAGCTTTGCTTGGTTATCATGATATTTTGAAAATAAGTAACTTTTATAAAACGCACGCTAGAGCTAACCAATTTTAAGGAATCAATTTAAGTGATGTGAATCTCAAGTTGAAAACGATTTAAGTAACCCGAAATAAAAATAATAGAGCGGCCTTATTACATCTTTAACCAAAATAGAAATAATAAAAATAAATGCGAAATTTAAAAGAAAGTTAATTGAAACTTATTTAAAAACCAGAAATTTAATCTTCGTAGCCACTCTGAATCCCGCCCAGCTCCAAGTCCACCAACTAGGGCTCACCTCCAAGGATGGAAGAGAAAGGGGGTGAGTTTGGAAAACTTAGTGTGTATGGAAAACCCATCCAAAGCCCAAGTCAGCTCAAGCCCATTGGGCCTAAGCCCTATTTAGATAACAGCGGGTACTGGGCCGAAGCCCTTTTCAGAATACAGTAAATTGGGCCTTAGCCCCTTTTCAAATAACAGTATGGCCCATAGGCCCATTCCAGAATAGAACAGACATATTCGTGTATGCAAGCCCAACCAAGCCTATAACCAACTGCTACACTCCACCCGTACCAGCCCTACACTCCATGTGGGGAATAGCTCAACTCACCTAGCCCTACACTCCACAGTTACAGCATAGCTGCTCAGATATCAGTAAGTTGAGGCAAAGCCTCCAGCACGTGGACAAGCCACTTTCAGTACTTCCTCCATCAATAACCCAGTTCCATGCATCAGATAATAATAACATGGCATGCAATAAATAGTAACAGTCAAACATGCATTCAGGTCAACCTTAACCCTAAGGGTATATCAGTAATTTTGCTCTTAGGGGTAAATTTGTAAATTTTCCACCTATAAAGGTATTTCAGTAATTTTATTAGTTTTAAGGTTTCTCACGAATGTTACTGTCCTTACTAGCCCATTTTTCATCGCAATAATTTATTTATCTCAATTTCACAATTTTAGCCATTGGGCCCTAAAACCCCTAATGGGCCCTACAGTGTCTACTAGCAATTTAAGCCCATTTAATTCAAGTTTCACGACCAGTTTACCGGTTTTAGTAGTTTCGATTCTACAGTCTAACAGAACATACTTTTTGCCTAGTTTTTTATATTATACCTTTATTATTATTATTATTACCCGTATGGGCCCGTAAGCCCGTTGGGCCTAGTTTTAGCCTATCGAGGCCAATTACTGAAGTGCACGAAACTTCACACATGACTAACTTACCACTTTGGGATTTCATTTCTAATGATTTCTAAACATCTTGTGAGCACTCGCACACTCACAAGCCCACGAAATGTCAAAATTTTGGGCATTTCGGCTTTTGTCGATTTGAACTATGAGAGGGTGTTCAATACACACCTGTTTCGCGACGACTGCTACTGAGATCCCTTACGATTTCCTACAATTGATTACCACAATTCTTAGATTGCAACCCATAACAACCAATCCCAATATTCAGCAACCCATATTCGAACAATGCCCCTAAAGCCTTTAGAATCTTACCTTTTTGCCAAAAACTGATGAGTAGATCTAAGTCTAGTTGTTCCAAAGATCCAAGCCTTCGATCAAACCTCTTGAAGACACTAATCACCAAAAGAAATCGTCAATTAAAGACCCTTAAAGCCATATGCCCAAATCGACAGCCTCCCTAGATTTTAGGGACTTCGGCTTTTCTAAATTGTAAAATAAGACTAGATCTGAGGTGATGAGACCTTACCACTTATTCCTCTTTGATTTCTACGCAGATCTGATGCAGATCTACCCTCTAAATGATAGTAGAACTCGAATCCAAGAGATCTGAAGTTTTGGTTATAAGTCCTTAAATCTATGGTATTTCGGCTTTTATGGCAATCGGCTATGGAGGTTTTGTGGAGGATGGGATTGACAGAGGAGGTGAGTAGAATGGTAGGAATGTTTTGGCTAGAGAAGAAAAGAAGGAGAAAACAAAAATAGAAGAAGAGGGGATAAGAGAAGGAAGAATTTGGCACTTAGGAGATCTAACTTTGCATTTTTTGACTTTTGAGATACTGAGAAAAGAATAGAATGAAAGGGAATGCTCTAGGTGGTTAACCCTAATTTGGAAAAACAAAAAGAAAATAAAGGTTGCCTTAATGGCCATTCAGACCCACGGCCCAACCTTCCTAAAGCCCTAGCCAAATTTCCACTTAAGCTCTAACACATGCCCGGCACATGCACACAAAAAAATAAAATAAAAGTAACAATACGTTTACCTTGTGACTTGAACTCTAGCTCCCCCTAAACATCCACACGTCACTCCCCAAACACCTAGGTGGCGCCAGATGCCACTTTACCACAAATATTTTTGTGTCCTATTTTACCACCTCAACTTTAAAAGCCCATATCGCCAGAACCCTCTTTCCCAAAATTAAAATTCAGGAATTGCCTCGAATTAAATTTACTCTTGGGCCTTTTTTCCCACACCATAAACCCTTCGTAATTTATTTAATTACTACACTAAACATACGAAATAATAATAATAACATCCAAATTATTCGAGCCGTTTTCCACCCAAACCCAGACTCAAGTCCCAAAACATCCAGGCCCAAAAATCGGGGCGTTACAACTCTACTCCCCTTAAAGAACTTTTGTCCTCGAAATTTTCAAACTATCAACTAACCATATTACTCAAGTCAAACTACTATGCTTCTGCTGCGCACTCTTATTAAAAATAATTCTTAGTACGGCCTAGAACGTCTAATTACCAAAGTAAAGAAACATCTATCAAGTACGCATACAACTCATAACACACACTTAAATAAAATAAGCTTGGCAATCCTGAGGTCGATGCTCCTTGGACCCACATCTAAAGCATGCTCCTGACTTCCTATGGCATTCACCCGGATGACGCCCGTTGTAGTTCTTGCAGGTTGAAAAGTTTGGTCGTGTCTTAACATGTTTTATAGAACGAGGCTCTGTTCTCTGAGAACTAGGATCCTTCCTTTTCTTACACTCCAAGCACCCTACTTGAAGCGTTTCCCTAATTTCCGTAATTTTGTTATCCTATACCTCCTCTACCACTTTCCTTACTAACACGGCCAGTGCCTCAGTACCAAGCTCCGAGTTACCGCTACTCGAAGTTGTCAGACTTTGCTTACCCTTAGAATCCATATCAATACTCTACATTACCAGTACACATATCAAATAACTACAAAGATCTCAAAAAATTTTACTACTTATTCATATGTCTTATGCAGAGATAGTATTTTAGAGTTTTTGTTCTTTACAGAATCATAGCCTAGCTACAGTCTCAATCTTTTTGGGTTTTTAGTTCCTACTGTCTCAGTCTCTATGGTTTCAGTATCAACCTAGCTACAGTATCATAGTAAAGTCTCAATCCTATCTATAGTAAGGTTTTAGTATAGTATTTAAGGCAAAAGTACTTACAGACTTGGTGCCGGAGATTCAGTGTGCCACATCAGATTTCAGAAAACTTAAAAGAATCTAACCTCTTTAAAATCAAATTCTCAAAACATGCATATTTTGAAGAAGACAAGTTTGAAAAAAAAGTCTCTTTAAAACAAAAATTTTCCAGAAAATCAGATTTTTTTTCCAAAAATACCCTTCTTGGGTTTAAAAATTTTCGACAACCTTTTTGGACCTAATCCACAGCTGAGTTGTTCCAACTTGGTTCTGATACCACTAAATGTAACACCCCAAACTCGGGCTAGATGTTACGACCGAATCTGGCGTGTCACATTGAAGCATTATTAGAGAAGTCATGTTTTATCTAAAATCTTTCTTAGTGTTTAGAGAATATTTTCATTTTAAATTAAAGTGAATGGAAGCTACGCACCAGGTAGGATTCAAAAAAAGAAGAGGTGAGTCAATTAGACTACTTAAGTACGTAGCTTTCCATGATCCAATCCTAGACATGCACACATCCATTGCCACACTTTAAGCTTATTACTTGTCCACAAACAACAAATTAAGTTTAAGTCTATTTAAAATATTTATTTCCTTTGAAAACATTTATGTTGCGAAAGCTTTGCTCGGTTATCGTGATATTTTGAAAATAAGTAACTTTTATAAAACGTGCCCTAGAGCTAACCAATTTTAAGGAATCAATTTAAGTGATGTGAATATCAAGTTGAAAACGATTTAAGTAACCCAAAATAAAAATAATAGAGCGGCCTTATTACATCTTTAACCAAAATAGAAATAATAAAAAATAAATGCGAAATTTAAAAGGAAGCTAATTGAAACTTATTTAAAAACCAGAAATTTAATCTTCGTGGCCACTCTGAATCCCGCCAAGCTCCAAGTCCACCAACTAGGGCTCACCTGCAAGGATAGAAGAGAAAGGGGGTGAGTTTGGAAAACTTAGTGTGTATGGAAAACCCATCCAAAGCCCAAGTCAGCTCAAGCCCATTGGGCCTAAGCCCTATTCAAATAACAGCGGGTACTGGGCCGAAGCCCTTTTCAGAATACAGTAAACTGGGCCTTAGCCCCTTTTCAAATAACAGTATGGCCTATAGGCCCATTCCAGAACAGAACAAACATATTCCTGTATGCAAGCCCAACCAAGCCTATAACCAACCGCTACACTCCACCCGTACCAGCCCTACACTCCATGTGGGGAATAGCTCAACCCACCCAGCCCTACACTCCACAGTTGCAGCATAGCTGCTCAGATATTAGTAAGTTGAGGCAAAGCCTCCAGTACGTGGACGAGCCACTTTCAGTACTTCCTCCATCAATAACCCAGTCCCATACATCAGATAATAATAACATGGCATGCAGTAAATAGTAACAGTCAAACATGCATTTAGGTCAACCTTAACCCTAGAGGTATATCAATAATTTTGCTCCTAGGGGTAAATCTGTAAATTTTCCACCTATAAAGGTATTTCAGTAATTTTATCAGTTTTAAGGTTCTCACGAATGTTACTGTCCTTACTAGCCCATTTTTCATCGCAATAATTTATTTATCTCAATTTCACAATTTTAGCCATTGGGCCCTAAAACCCCTAATGGGCCCTACAGTGTCCACTAGCAATTTAAGCCCATTTAATTCAAGTTTTATGACCTGTTTACCGGTTTAAGTAGTTTCGATTCTACAGTCTAACAGAACATAATTATTGCCTTTTTTATATTATACCTTTATTTTTATTATTACCCGTATGGGCTCGTAAGCCCATTGGGCCCAGTTTTTGCCTATCGAGGCCCAATTACTAAAGTGCACGAAACTTCACACATGACTAACTTACCACTTTGTGATTTCAGATCTAATGATTTCTAAACATCTTGTGAGCACTCGCACACTCACAAGCCCACGAAATGTCGAAATTTCGGCATTTCAGCTTCTGTCAATTTGAACTATGATAGGGTGTTCAATACACACCTGTTTCGCGACGACTGCTACTGAGATCCCTTACGATTTCCTACAATTGATTACCACAATTCTTAGAATGCAACCCATAACAACCAATCCTAATATTAAACAACGCATATTCGAACCATGCCCCTAAAGCCTTTAGAATCTTACCTTTTTGCCAAAAACTGATGAGTAGATCTAAGTCTAGTTGTTCCAAAGATCCAAGCCTTCGATCAAACCTCTTGAAGACACTAATCACCAAAAGAAATCGTCGGTTAAAGACCCTTAAAGCCCTATGCCCAAATCGACAGCCTCCCTAGATTTTAGGGACTTCGGCTTTTCTAAATTGTAAAATAAGATCTCAGGTGATGAGCACTTACCACTTATTCCTCTTTGATTTCTACACAGATCTGATGCAGATTTACCCTCTAAACGATAGTAGAACTCGAATCCAGGAGATCTGAAGTTTTGGTTATAAGTCCCTAAATCTATGGTATTTCGGTTTTTATGGCAATCGGCTATGGAGGTTTTGTGGAGGATAGGATTGACAGAGGAGGTGAGTAGAATGGTAGGAATGTTTTAGCTAGAGAAGAAAAGAAGGAGAAAAAGAAAATAGAAGAAGAGAGGAGAAGAGAAGGAAGAATTTGGCACTCAGGAGATCTAACTTTACGTTTTTCTGCTTTTTGAGATACTGAGAAGAGAATAGAATGAAAGGGAATGCTCTAGGTGGCTAACCTTAATTTGGCAAAACAAAAAGAAAATAAAGGTTGCCTTAATGGCCATTCAGACCCACGGCCCAACCTTCCTAAAGCCCTAGCCAAATTTCCACTTAAGCTCTAACACATGCCCGGCACATGCACACAAAAAAATGAAATAAAAGTAACAATACGCTTACCTTGTGACTTTTTTCCCACACCATAAACCCTTCGTAATTTATTTAATTACTAAACTAAACATACGAAATAATAATAATAACATCCAAATTATTTGGGCCATTTTACACCCAAACCCAGACTCAAGGCCCAATACTTCCAGGCCCAAAAATTGGGGCGTTACATACATACTCATTCACTATCAATTTTTAAGTTTCCTGGTTTCATAAGGAAAACCCGGCTTTAGCATTTAATATAGCTAGAATTAGACCGTCATCAAATAAGGTCAATCAAATAACCAGTACTCACAAAATAAACAAAGATTTTCCATCCAGGCATATGTAACTATAACTGCTTTCTTAGAAATTAAATCAATAACTTACTTGAAATCTTTCAATGGCTCAAATTATCTAGGCTATCTCAGATTCAGATCTTTCCATAACATTGGATACTTCAAACTTACACGTTTAATCTTTCAAACAAATAACCTATACAGTTTGAAAAATCGAGTCGATCTTAATTATCAATCAATAATAATTAAAATATTCCCCTCATACTGATGATAGAACAATTCAAACATACAATCTTTTATAAAACTTTCACAACACAAGCCAAAATTCTTTATAAATTGTTTCAGCTCAAACAAAACATAAAGCTTCTTTCTAAACCAATAGAAATCAAGATTACCGGTAAAAATGAAAGCTAATATACAATTTGAAATCGAACCGTCGCAATCTATACTTTGGCCCAATTTCAACCCTTTTTATATAGACTAGAAAACCTCATATCAGTATCACCGTGTTCCTATAATCAGACTAAAGGTATAACCATATTAGACATTTCTAGTTATTTTCCATGAATATCCCATACAAATTGAACCATGATCGACACATGTTAACGAGACATTTATATTCATGCTGTGAAGAAATACAAAATTTCCAAGAACATAGCCCAAATGAAAGAATAAAGATCTCTATGATCCCTCAGAGACAAGAAATCCAGGAGAAGACACCATTCAAGCCTACTGTAATTAGATACGGCAAAAACACATACTTTTCATATATTCATACCAAAACAGAGTATCAATTAGAGGAAACAAAATCATAGCATCGTATACATTTCCTTATCAACTTTCCACAGACAGAATGAAATAGAATACCAGAAAGAAATAGAACGATGCAGATTATAAACCAATCAAATGGACAATGTTTTCGACTATCATCATGATTAGACAACTTCCTCATACGATAAGATTTTTTTATCAGAAAATAGATAGCCACGTGAATACCTCTGAGTACAAAATGAACATATAGAATAACCCAGAAAAGATTATCATAATCTGTTCAACTAAATTGTCATATTCAGACGTCTTTACCCTTTAAACATTATTCTCTCAACTATTTCTGTCCTCACTTATTTCGCATTATTCCGTTCATTACTGAAAATCAATCCAGAAGAGATTTCGAGTAATACATCCCTTTAATATCATACTTGACCGGATCTCAGTTAATCGAGATTAACTTCTTTCTTAACTGTGACATGGCCTATTTCGAATAATTCTTCAAACAGTCTGTTATCACTTTAATACCATCTTTACTTAACAACCCATTCTCCATTTCTAATCACCTTTATATTTATTCTACCATTGAACTCTTCAATTTCTCACTGGGAACTCATTTAGCATAATTCTCGTGAAATTTCACCATAGGACACCTCATTGGTAAGGAAGTAAGGTCGTAAGGCCTCTAACTCGGCTCTCATATATATACACATATGTAAATTAACATTCATTATCCTCATAACAATATCATCACAGATATACTATTCATTTCAGGAAAACTAACATGCGTATTTGCGTCATACAAACTTTTCAATTGTTTCATTCAAACGAGTGTGCTAATACATGCATTCTATGAATCTTGAGTGAATTTATTCACCATATTCACTTAATCAAAACAAGTCAAGCACATTATATCATATGAATGCCAAACAAACATGAATAAGTTTATCACATAACAAACATCCATTTCGTACATCATCATATACACATCATACACCTTTATTCGTACCTTTATAAGTCTCATTTCATCATAAGTATACTCTGCTCAGATACTTTAGCATCACTACCAACATGATCGGGTGTAGCTCGGTTGGAGGGTATGTAACACCCCTAACCCGTATCTATCGCCGAACTAGGGTTAAAGGCATTACCAGACAATTTAGAACATTTAACATCATTTCATAAACATTATAGCATCAGAGATCAAACATCAATGTAGAGTCCCTTATATGGGTCATCGAGACCTTAAACATGTATTAGAAAGGGGTCCGGACTAAACTGAACACATACAGAATTTCTCCAAAATATAATCATTTTTCAAGCAAGTACAAGTCACACGGCCATGTGAGCAGGCCGTGTTTCTTACACAGCATTAGACACGCCTGTGTGTCTAGGCCGTGTCAAAATAGGGCATACATACTGACTTGCTCACATGGCCACATGACACGCCCGTGTGCCTTGGCCGTGGTCGAATCTAGCTTGGGCTACACAGCTAGCCACACGCCCATGTGCCTTGACTGTGCTCGAGCCTGACTTACAATTGAAGGGTACCCCAAGGGACACACGATCGTGCAACATAGCCCCGTGTCACACACGGTTGAGACACACGCCCGTGTCTCTGCCCATACGGACAAAAATAGGCCATTTGAATAGCCAACTTGCCACCCCAATTGGGTCAAACCTACAAGCACCAAACCAAGCATGATTGCACAACCATTTCTGCCAAAATCCATACCAATCCATACAACATTTGTGCCATAACATTATCAATCATTTTCATGCTTATAAACTCAACTCAATTGTGCCAAAACATAAGACCAAATCATATCAAAACATATGGCTTCATAATCTATAAACTCATAACCAAATCTCATACCAAAAATTTCCAAATCTACCATTTTTCTAAGCCATATATGAACACATCAAATAGAACATTTTGCATCACATTTCACATACCAAAATCATATCATAATCACATCTATATCAAGCCACATCACATGGCTAAATATATATAATCACAAAACATAATCTAAACACTTCTAGCCTATACATGCCATACTTCAATATATACATTTTCAAAGTACCAAAATGAGGTTCGATAGTGTGGTGATGATCCTTGACGATCCCCGAGCTCACTGTAGCTTTGATATCTATAAAACAATGCAAATACACATAAAGTAAGCTTTCAAAAGCTTAGTAAGCTCGTACTAAAAATCATCAATAATGTAAATCAATACATAAGTTTTTATACATTCTCAATTCATCTATCCATTTTATACCAACACCATCCTCATGTTTATACCAATTCAATGAACTTTATATACATAATACCATCTACCACATAGGTATTATACGTACCTGAACCTTCCCGTATTTATTCATTTTCATTCTCACCTCTCATTAGGATATTTTAAACTTTCCAAAGATTTTTCATGCTATAATCATCCGTACACTTAGTGCCTTAAAGATTAGCCGAAGCTATAATAATTCCTCACACTTAGTGCCATTTCAATTAACCGAAGCTATCTCGGTATCGCACACTCAGTGCCTTATATAGCCGAAGCTAGTTTGAATCGCACACTTAGTGCTAAATACAATTGATTTATCGTCGTATTCATCCAACCAAATATGTATACAATCCATGTATAATTAAAACATCAAAATATACTTATAACATCATATTTTACGTACGAACTTACCTCGTACTCGGAATTATCGACTTAGACTGTTTACCCTATAATCTTTAACTTCCCTCGGTCTAAATCTGAATTTCTCTTTACTTGGTCTATAAGTATTCAAAATTAATTCTTTTACTCACTAAATCATTCAAACCAATCCATATACACACAATTAGGGCATTTTACAAACTAGCCATCACATTTTCACATTTTGATACTTTAGTCCCTAAATCACAAAATCACAAAATACACATAATGTGCATATATTAATGCTTGGCCGAATTCTCCTAGTACTCATACTAGACCACACATTTCATTTATTTCACATTTTAGTCCTTCAATTTCTCATTTTCACAATTTCGTCCATTTTACTCAAAATCATCAAAAATCCAAAGACAAAACATGTAAACCAAACATCAAACTTTCATTTATCAACTAACTTTACCAAGCTCATAATTTCATCAATGGCACATTTCAAAATCATCATAAA
The DNA here is from genome assembly GCF_007990345.1 of Gossypium hirsutum. Lineage (NCBI taxonomy): Eukaryota > Viridiplantae > Streptophyta > Magnoliopsida > Malvales > Malvaceae > Gossypium > Gossypium hirsutum. The sequence continues at coordinate 72,521,019 of NC_053424.1, forward strand.
AATTAAAAATTGAGGCATGTGTTGATAGTATACGAAACAACAATTACAAAAAAGTAGAAATTATCAAAAACTGATCAAAACACATACCTAAAAAGTAGAAATTGAGGCATGTGTTTTCTTTTTCTTGTAATTTTCGGCAATAAGGATGAATGATTCATCCATTAACATGTTTTATTTTATTTAATATATGCTTAATATGCTAATGACCAAAATACCCCTTCAATAAACTATTTTAAATTCACATATAATAAGACTAAAAATGTCCATTATACATGTAAATGGCATAATAACCACATAAGAACCTCTTAATTATAGAGCCAAGTTAAATAGGCACTTTTAACATCTAGTACATAGCTCATTTTTATTAAATTAAGCACACAAACATTCGAATTTTCATATGAGACTTCCACACATGCTAATTCACACATCATAAACATAAGAAATAATATTTAAACATTTCTCTGACGTGGATTTGTGGTCCCGAAAGCACTATTCTGACTAGGGTCTAAACCGGACTGTTACAGAGTACCTCTGTCTAAGCGAGATAAATCTCATCTGCGTTGGGAGACATCACACTATCACAAATTATTTGTGGCATGTATAGTTAGACTCTCACACATGCTAGGTTAGCTTGATGACAGACTAAACCATAGCTTTGATACCACTAAATGTAACACCCTTTACCCGTGTTCGGCGCCGGGACAGGATACGAGGTATTACTGGACTTCAACATGGACATACATGTAAAACCGGGCCATAAAATTTCAACCAATTCAAAAACATTCAAACACATGCATATCATCGCTTATACGGGCCTACGAGGCCCAAAACACACATCAGGGGTGGTTCGGGACTAAACCAAGAACTTTTAAAAATTTTTACAACACTTAGAGAAATTTTCCATGTTCAGAGAGTCACACGGCCGAGTGGATTAGGCCGTGTGGTCACACACGCCCGTGTGGCTTGGGACACGCCCGTGTCCTCAGCCTGTGTAACTCTCTATTAATAAAGTCAGCAATGAAATGGGGTGACACAGCCAAGTCACACGCTCGTGTGCCAAGACCGTGTTCCCCACATGACTAAAACACATGGCCCTGTCTCTGCCTGTGTGACCAACACTAAGGCTATTTTCCAAGCCTTGGTTAACCATAAACCCTCACACATTTATACAATATCAAGGACATATAACATGGCATCCATTTAACGACTAAACATCTCCAATTAGGCCACAAACATAGCATTTGCATGTCATGATTCATGTGTTTTACATGCTCATTTTATACTAAGTTAAACACACTAGTTCACACTCATTTGGCATTGTCTATTATGATATCAGTTATACTTTTATACCATGGTTACCATCCTACCAGAAGTTTCAACTTAATCATCAAACATTCATATTCAAGGCTAGCTCAAACTTTATGAAATACCAACATATTTCACATGCGTAGAATAACATGCTTGTCTAAGACATTGCACACCATATCATACATTCACCGATACCAAGCCATCACAACATGCATATCATCAAGACATTAGATCAATCATGCAAAATCAATTAGGTATACAACCCAATAATCAAATATAAGCCATATCTCATGGCTCTATACAAATGAATCATTATAAACCAACTCAATTGGCCAAATCATGAAACATATATCATAAAGTACTAAGTCTCTATACATGCCACTCACTTAAAAACACTTAAGGTTTATTAATACCCCAACTTAATAATTTGATAGTGTGATGCTGCCTTTAACGATCTCCAACCTCGAGCTAACCTGACAACACTAAAGAAATGGAAAGGAGGGGGTAAGCTTTATAGCTTAGTAAGTATGTACGAAAATAATAATAACCAATTTATTAAAACACTTTTGCAAAATTCTTACAACATATTCTCATGATAACACAATCGAAGTTGTACATAATTCCACTATTTGCTCATATTCCAATTAAGCTGTCTACTCAAGTCATAGCCACTAAATTATTAATATCATGAGCTACGAAACTCAAAATTAAGATCTGCTAATTTTTCCAGAAACTAGACTTACATATCTTTCAACCATAAAATTTTTAGAATTTTTGGTCTAGCCAATAAGTACAGTTTATTCTTTAAAAGTCTTCCCTGTTTTGCTGTCTGACAGTTCCAATGCCTCTTCACTAAAAATTAATTATCTCCTCATATGAGATTCAGATGATGTTCCTGTTTGTTTCTTTTAAAAATAGAATCATTAATGATTTTAAGCCTATAAAATATAACCCATAATTATTCTTGTACAATTTTTAGTGATTTTCCAAATTTAAGACAGGGGAGAACGAAATCACTCTAACCCTGTCTCACAAAAATTCAAATATCTCATAATATGAAATTCTTTTCCTTACACCATTTCGTCTATGTGAAAGTAGACTCAAGAATCTTTAATTTCATATTTTATTCAGTCTCAAATTCAATTTTCACAATTTTTTGGTGGATTTTCAACTTCAAACTACTGTTGCTGTCCAAAACAGTTTTAGTGCAATATGATGATAACTATCATAAGTTCATTTTCAACTAATCATGAACTCACCATATCATGGATTCCATGTTCAATTACACAATGCAAGTTAACATGCTGTTGTAACTAAATTCATAATCATAATTCATGCATCTTAGCTCACCGAGGTTTCGACATTTCATAGTCTCAATAACCATAAGCTTAGTGTTCATACCTATACCCTTTCAACAGTTTTCACATATTACTCCACTTCTCAACCATAATCTTGAATGGCCCGTTGAACCACCAGGAATACTGAAGGACATTTGGAATCATCATACACCAAATAAAGTACCAAAGCCATGTCCCAAACATGGTCTTACATGGATCCACATGTCGACGCCATATCCCAGATACGGTCTTATACAAAATCTCATATCGGTGCCCATGCCATGGCCCAGACATGGTCTTACACTACCACACTTATCATAGCCGATGCCATGTCCCAAACATGGTCTTACACTGGCACACAAATCAACACCGATGCCATGTCCCAAACATTGTCTTACACTAGCACAGATATCAACTCCGATGCGATGTCCTAGACATGGTTTTACATTGGCATACATATCAACGCCGATGCCATGTCCCAAACATAGTCTTACACTAGCTCTCATCTCGAATGCCGATGCCAAGTCCTAGACATGGTCTTATACAGGATGTCATTAACCATGGTGTCATGATATCCGAATCCTAAGCATTCCTCAAGGTTCCCCAGGATTTTCGAAATACAAGGCTATCATCAAGATTCCATTGAATCATCACAAACCAATTTCGTTAGGGCATACATACATATATTATATGACATCAAATGTACATAATAATAGAATTTTTGAATTACTTACACCCAACTTACAATTCATGTAATATCAAGCATTAACATTCAAGTATAATATTGCATTATTATTATCACACGAACTTACCTCGATAACAAAAATGGTGAAAATGACTTAACCGTTAATTTCTTATTTTTCCCCGTTCTAGGTTCAAACCTTTTTTTCTTTGATCTATAATATCACATTTAGTCTATTTATTAGTCACATCAGTCAATGTGATCCAAAAATCATACTATGGAAAAATTACACATTTACCCCTAAACTTTGTCATATTTACAGTTTTACCCCTAGGCTTGTAAAATAATTTTCATTCAATTTCTTTGTACTTTAAGCCTATCCGAACAAATTTCATAACTACATCAACCCTCAATTTCCACTAATTCACACTTTTATGACAAATTTTATAACTATTACAATTTAGTCATTTTATGAATTTTTACTGAAAATCACTTATTAAAAGTCGTTTCTCTAACAATAAACTTGCATAATCTACCATTAAACATCTAAATACACACATATTTATTATGGGTCAAAAACCTAAACTTCAACCATATCTCAAAATATTGGTAGAAATAGATAGATCGATTGATAACAACTTCAAAAACGTAAAAATCATTAAAACGAGGCTAGAATGGACTTACTATGGAGCTTGGAAAGTTTGGAAAACCCTAACTATGGTCTTCCCTTGAAAATTTTGGCCATGGCATGAAAAATGAAGAAGATGACATCTTTTTTCATGTTATTTTGGCTTTATTAGCTAAATTACTAAAATACCCTTAATGAAAAACAATTTAAAACATACCTAACCATGTCCATTTTTGTCCACAACTCAACTACTGGTCTAATTACCATATAAGGACCTCCAATTTGAAATTACATAACAATTGGACACCTCTAGCATGTAGAACTCAACTTTTTCACTTTTTACAATTTAGTCCTTTTGACCAAATTGACTGCCCAAATGTCAAAATTTCCGAATGCAATTTTCACAAAATCATCCCGTGAATTTGTATACCATAAAAATATAACAAAAATAAAATTTCTTACATCAAATTTGTGGTCCCGAAACCACAGTTTCGACTAGGCCCAAAATCGGGCTGTTACACATTAGACATGCCCGTGTGTCTAGGCTGTGGCAAAACAGGGCATACATACTGACTTGTCCACACAGACATAAGACACACTTGTGTGCCAGGCTGTGTGAAAATTAGGGAGGCTACTGACTTGGGTCACATGGCCATTCACACGCCCATGCACGAAATTGACTTGGCCACATGGCCCAGCACACTAGCACACGCCCATGTGGGCAACCTTGTGGTCTGCCCAGGCTCATTTTGAAATGGCCATTGAACAACACGGCTGAGACACACGTCTGTGTCCTTGCCTGTGTTGTTAAAAATAGGCCATTTACAAGGCCAATTTTCCACCTATTTAGGGTCCTCCCTACAAATACCATTCAAGCATCACATACATTACATTTCCAACCAATTTCAACCACAAAACAACCATCATTCATGCCATATCATTATCAACAAATTCCATGCTTAACATACATACCAAAACAAACCATTTCATGAGCCATAATCAAACCAAAACATACTTATAACCGTAATATACTCATTCAATCTCATACCACATTCTTACCAAACTTACCAAATTTCTTGGGCATTCATAAACATATCATATTGATCATATTGCATGACATTTCATATATGAAATTCAAACCATAATCATAACCAAAAGAAAGCCATATCACATGGCATGATTAACACTTTACAAAACATATTCACACACTTCTAGCCTATACATGCCATACTTCAATATATACATTTTCAAAAGGTACCAAAATAGAGTTCGATAGCGTGGTGATTGATAAACCGTAATTTATACATATTTTTATCCCATGCTTGGCACATTTATGTATGGTCTCTCCTTAGAATTGGTGAATTCGATGCTCCTAATCCTTTAATTTCATGTTTTATACTTAGGTGAGCATAGGAGAGTAAAAAGAGAAAGAAATGGGCCAAAAATAGAGAAAATGGACCCACGTGGGAAATCAACACGGCCTGGACTTCCTCACACGGGCGTGTCATACGGCCGTGTCTGTAATTTCCCGAATTAGGGCCTAATCAGAATAGTGGTTTTGTGACCACAAATCTGAGAGAGTAATAATTATTTTATAATTATTTTGATTTTTATGATATGATTGCATGATTGTGTGAAAATTTCATGATGAAATCCTATGCCTAAAGTGCTTAAATTGAAATTAGGGACTAAATCAAATAATTTGCAAAACTTGCATTCTAGGAGTTTTTAGTATGAATTTATTTTGGAATATTAATGAGGAGGTCTTAAATAGCAATTTGACCAATTTCTAAGTCTATGGTCAAAAATTGGACATGGATGGAATTTTTGGAAAGTTTGTAGTAAGAGCATTTTGGTCATTTAGTTATTAAAATGAATTAAAAACAAAATTAAAAGCCAATTTTTGTCCATCTTCTTCATTAGGCCAAAATTTAAAGGGTTCTCCATAGTTAGGGTTTGTTTCAAGCTTCCAAGCTCCATAGTAAGTGATTCCAAGCCCCGTTTTTAATGTTCTTTACGTTTTTGGAATCCCGGTAGCTCGATTAAGATTATGCTAGCAATAATTCAACCTAGAGTTCATATTTGGATAAATACCCATAGGTGAAATTTGTGTATTTTGGTGTTTTATGATAGAATATGAGGTTTTAAATTATGTTAGACAACTTGTACTACTCGGTTTTAAGCAAAAACGAGTAAAAGGGCTTAATCGGTAAAAATACCTAATAGTCATAAGTACATGTTAGAGTGTGAATTTGATGTTGCCATAGAAGGGGAAAATGATCAGCATGTCATAAAACATAAGAATAAGGGATGAAGTTTAATTCCCGAGCCTAGGGGAAAAAGTGTAATTATGCAAAAGTTTAGGGGTAAAAATGTAATTTTGCCAAAGTTCGTATTAAATGTTGTTTTGATGAATGTATGTATTAAATAAGATTAATTTGACATTATAGATGAAGAGAAACGAGATTCAAGTCGCGATCGAGGGAAAAACAAAGTTTACGAAGAATAGGCTTGATTACTAATAATTTTGTACCGAGGTAAGTTCATGTGTAAATGTAGTAACATAATTGTCATTTTAAGTAATTTAATGTTGTTTATATGACATGATGCTGATTATTATCATGAAATATTATGCTTTGTGCTTATTGTTGAATAATATGTAATTATGTGAATTACTTGATGAGTATGAACTATCACCGAAGTATCGATTTCGATATTCCGTGGAAGACGAAAAAGATGTCTGATTGAGGAAAACGCCCGTTTGAACCTTGGGAATAGATTAGAATACAAGTGACATGTCACTAGGATGGTTGAGTTCTGAACTCGTTGAGTTGAGTCTGAGTTCGTGAGATGTAACTAGGCATTCGAACTCGTTGAGTTAAGTCCGAGTTCACTTATGGGCGGGTTACATGGTAGCTTGGCTACATAAGTTCTGCAGGCTATTGAGTTTATCTAGCTGCGGGTATGGCACTTACGTTCATGAAATCCGCGTATTCGAATTATATTCCGATGTGTTCAACGAATGAATCTTTAATGAATAAGAAGAAGACCTAAAACGAAGGTGACATGTTGGTAAGTGTGGTAAATGTGAAAATTTGATAGGTATGTGCTTAAACCCTCGGGTTGAAAACTTGGTATGATGAAATCGTAGAAAGATATTAAATGTAAATGAAACATGAATGTCTTGGTGTTGTTTATGCAAATGATGTTTTATGTGAGATTGTGTGATTATGTTACTTGCTATTTGCATGTGAACTTACTAAGCATTTGTGCTTACTCCCTCCTTTTCTTTCATTGTAGTTTTGACAAGCCGGCTTGAGAATCGGGATAGGTCGAAGACTCGTTCACACTATCCGAAGGCCTAAATTGGTAAAATGGCTTGTGTGTTTTGAATGTGGCATGTATGGCAAAATACTCACTTTGTGTAAATGATCTTATGATATGGCTATGGTTTGGCAAGAAAAGGGTTTGTAAATGATTAGCCATTGGAATGGCCAATCTAAGTCATATTTGATGTTATGTATGTTTAAAATGCTATTTAGTCAATGAAAATCCTTAGTAAAGTGAAATTTGCCATAAAACAGAATCTGACAGCAGCAGTGATGTAAATTTGAAAAATCACTAAAAATAGTAGAAATGGGATTAAATGATGAGTAAGTTATGAAATTGAAGCTTAATTAGTCTTTATATGGATTGAACAGAACAGGTATATAAATTATATTTTATGAGATATTTGAATTTTTGTGAAACAGGGTCAAAGTGATTTCTGGATCCCCTGTTCTGACTTTAAAAATTCATCATAAATTGTAAAAAAATAATTAGAAGTCATACTTTATATGTAAAGATTCCTTATTGAGTGTAGTTTTAAGAGAAACAAACTTAATAGTCATTGAAATTCTTTACAGAGAGATATCTAATTCGTAATATACAGAGGTCAGAGCAGTCGAACCCTGAAACAGGGGAGACTTTAACTAATAAACTGTACTAATTGGCTTGACCAAAAATTCTAGAAAAAAATTATTAAATAGATATATGAGTCTAGTTTCAGGTAAAATTTACGAAATTAGGTTTTGAGTTTCGAAACTCGAGATATGAATTTTTAAGCAACTGTGATGCAGATTGCTAGCTTGACTGGAAATTTTAAAAATAAATTGTTTGAGCTGTTTAAGTAATGAATTAAGTTTGTTAACACCTCGTGTTCGACTCCGGCGACGGTCTCGGGTACGGGGCGTTATAGTGTCCCTTTGGTAGGATTGAAGCATGACTTACACGGGTATACTACATGCCCATGCTTGTTCAACAGCCTTAACCACGAGCTGGAGTAATCGCACATGGGCGTGTCCCTGCCGAGCCCAAGTATAACCCTATTTGAAAAATGCCAATTTTGGGCACTCTTAGGCATTCTAAAGCCTATTTAAACACCAGAGGAGGCACTTACAAGGGGGACACAGAGTAGGAAGCGAGGAATTACTCAAGGAAAGCCAATTGATCCATCTCAGAAGCCGGATTCATTATCAAGAGTGAAGATCTCCCTTCAAGTTCCTTCAGGAGTTTTGGGTTTTCTTATGTTTTGTTATCTTTATGCTTTTGAGGTGTTTTCTTTCATAAGTATGAACTAAACCCCCTAAATACCTAAGGGGAATGAAACCTAAGACGAATCTTGTTATTATTATCTGAATTGTATGATAAATATTTGACTTGTTCTTAATTATGTGTTCTTAATTCTTGTTTTGATATTCCAAGATATTGATTCAAGTTAAGCACTTATTCAGAGGAGGAATAGACCCTGTCTAAGAGTAAATTTGTCATAATTAAACGGAGTTGATTGCACGCCTAGAGATAGGGTGATAAGATTTTGCCAGATTAGGGTGAAACCTAATAAGGGAATCTATAGATCGAGTTAATGCAATTCTAGGGTGTTAATTAGAAAGAGATTTCAATTATTCAACCTAGGGTTAGACCTTATTAGTCTCGAGAGAGATAATAATATAACTTAGGGATTTCTATGGATCAAGTCAAATGAATAAATCGTCTAATTCAGAGTCAAATAACAAGTGAAGTCTAGGTGGATTTTTCCTTAGGTATTGTCTTAATCAATCGAATTTTCCCAAAAGTATTTTCCCAAATTTTATTTCTATGCATTCTTAGTTAGTAATTAGTTTAGATAACCAAACCTCTTAATTTTTAGGCTAGATAATAAAAAGGAAATAAATACTAGTACTCGTAGTTCCTTTGGGTTCGACAATCTGGTCTTACTGAACTATATTATTGTTCGATAGGTACACTTGCCTTAATCGTGATACTAAGTTAGTCTCAAGAACGATTCTTTCATAAATCTTTAAAATCTGTCACGAATATCAAGTATCAAGTTTTTTGCGCCGTTGCCGGGGAACTAGGATATTAGGAACACTTGATTTTTATTACTTTAGCCATGTTACTTTTATTGCAACTTAAATTTTTATCTTCTTTCCTAATTTTTCATTTATTTTCTTCTAATAGGTTTTTTCTAGTTTATGACAAGAAGAAACTTGTCAGGACCACTACATTTTGGTGGTGAGGTTGATCGCACAGTTTGTAGAAATCAAAGAGAAATAAGGAGAACCTTACGATACACAGAAGAGCAAGAGGATGATACTTCAACCACAACCAAGGAGATGGCTGAAAACCAAGAAAATTCGTTACCTTCTGCGATTGCTATTAATCAGAATCCTGCTCCGTGCACTATGTATGATTATGCTAAACCTTTTTTAACAATAATTGAATCGAGCATAGTTAGACCTGTTGTAGTGCAAATACTTTTGAGCTGAAACCTAACACAATTCAAATGATACAACAACTTGTTCAGTTTGATGGTTTAAAGGACGAAGATCCCAACGCTCACTTAGCAAACTTTTTGGAACTATGTGATAGATTTAAAATTAATGGCATTTATGATGACGCCATTCGTCTTCAGTTATTCCCTTTTTCATTGAGGAATAAGGCTAAACAGTGGTTGAACTCATTGCCACGAAGTTCAAACTCATTGCCACGAAGTTCAATCACTACTAGGGAACAAATGACCGAAAAGTTTTTATTAAAATATTTTCCATTGGCTAAAACAGCTAAATTACATAATGATATCTCTTCGATGCATGGGAGAGATACAAGGACCTTTTTGCGAAGATGCCCTCACCATGGGTTACCACTCTGGCTACAGGTCCAAACGTTTCACAATGGCCTGAACCCTTCGACTCGGCAGATGGTTGACACAGCTGTTGGCGGAACCATTAATAAGAAGACACCTGAAGATGTCTATGAATTTATAGAGGAGATGTCACTGAATAACTATCAATGGCAAGTCATAAGGACAAAGCCAACGAAAACAGCCGGCGTTTATAACGTTGATTCAGTCACCATGCTCTCTAATCAGGTAGAACTCTTGAATAAGAAAATTGATGGTTTTCTTAGTTCTTCATAGGTTCACCCAGTAACGCAGTGCAAAGCAATTGGAGGTGGATCAAGCAGTTCAGAATACCCATCTTATGGCCACAACATGGAGAACGAGTAGTTAAATTACATGGGTAACAATCCTCGATCTCAAAAAAATCCTTATAGAATCACTTACAATGCAGGTTGGAAGAACCACCCAAATTTTTCATGGGGAGGCCAAGTAAATTAGAGACCACCACCCCCTCCAAGCTTTTAGCAATCATCTACCAGCAGGAGAAAAAGTCGAACCTTGAGGAGATGCTAACCAAATTTATCTCGATGTCAAAAACTCAGTTTTAGAATACCGAGATGGCACTAAAAATCAACAAGCATCAATTCAGGGGCTCGAAACTCAGATTGGACAGCTCGCCAAGTTGATTTCTGAACGACCACAAGGTAGCCTGCCAAGCAACACTGAATCTAACCCTAGGGAGCAACTCAATGCGATTTCCATTCAAGATGAGGAAGGGTTAGTTGCAAAACCAAGGCCAGAAACGGTGGTAAGCAAATGTTAGAATGAGGTAGGCCAAAATGACCCAAAGCCGGTGAGTACAGAATATAAACCTCGTGTACCATACCCCAATGTGACAAGGAAAGACCGATTAGACGAACAATTTGGTAAATTCCTTAAACTTTTAAAGAAACTACATATTAACTTACCGTTTATTGAAGCCCTTTCGCAGATGCCAAATGCAGTCAAGTTTTTAAATGAGCTTTTAACAAATAAACGAAAGTTGGATGAGGCGCCGCATGTGGAGTTGAATGCAGTTTGGTCAGCCATATTACAGAATAAGCTACCCAACAAAATTGAAGGATCTAGGGAGTTTTACGATTCCTTGTTTAATTGGTAGTTTAGATGTTCATAATGCATTGGCTGACTTAGGGGCAAGCATTAATGTTATGCGTTATAAAATGTTTAAACAGCTAGGTCTTGGGAAACCCAAACAAACTAGGATGAGCATTCAATTGGCTGATAAAACCATTAGATTTCCTAGGGGTATCATTGAAGATGTTCTTGTTAAGATTGATAAATTTATATACCCAGTAGACTTTGTTGTTCTAGACATGGAAGAGGATGGCAACACACCTTTAGTTTTAGGACGACCCTTTTTAGCGACTGCTAGAACCATTATTGATATTGGTACAGGTGAACTCACACTTCCTATGGGAGACGAAACAATTACCCTTCAAGCTCATAATTCGAGCAACACATCAAAAATTGAAGGTGTTTGTATAAATCATTCTACTAATACTGATCATGTGGTGACACCCTCTGTAACACCCCAAACCCAGCCTGGAAGTTTGGCTCGAATCTGGCGTGTTACATTGAAGTGTTTTTCGAAAACCATGTTTCCATTAAAAACCCTTCTTAATAATTAAAAACTTATACCCTTTTTAAACCTTGTTAGAAAACCTCAGTTGAATAACATTCTTAACAACTTTGAAAAAATCTTGGGAGTTGCGGAAGCTTAATTTAAAAACAATTGTGGATACGTGATGTTTTAAACAATAGTAGTTGCTTTGGAAAACCGTGTTCTAATACTAGCAATTATAAGAACAATAAATAAAATTCCAAATTTGAAATCCAGAAAATTACAACGACTTTACTAACCCACATAAAAACATTTAAAAGTAATAATCAAAATTGTAACATAAACAGTGTGTGTGGCTTCCTCTAAGCCCCACGCAGCTCCAATCCGTCTAAGGCTGGAAATTACCTGAAAGGTTAATAAACGGGGTGAGTTTACGAAAACTCAGTGTGTAACATAACCCAACCATAGCCCAAAACAGATCAAACCTCAGAGTCAAACTTATCTGGGCCTTGGTCTAGTACAGAAATCAGAATGAAACCCATAGGCCCATAGCAGATACAGAACAAATATATCATGAATGCAGAAATCCCAACCCAGAGCCATCCATAACACCCCCGTACCAGCCTTACACCATGTGGAGAGACTACTCGACCCACCCAACCGCTACACACCACAGAAATTGCAGCGAGGCTGCCAGATATTGTGACGAAGTCACCAGATACAGATATTGTGGCTAGGCCACCCGAACAGATATATATATGTGGCAAAGCCACCAGATTGCAGCGAGGCTGCCAAATATTGTGACGAAGTCACCAGAACAGATATATGTGGCGAGGCCACCAGATTGTAGCGAGGCTTCCAGAACGCTTCCTCCATCAATATAAACCCCTTGTCCTATGCAACAGAAATAATATGTCATGGCATACGTATACAGAAACAGAACATCATGCTTTTCAGAAAAAAAAAATAACCTACGGGTAAAATCGTAATTTTGCATGCATAAGGGTATTTCAGTAATTATTACCTATTGCTAAGGTTTCATGCTTATTCTAACGTTTACCAAGTAATTAGAAGTACTTACCTCGTCTTTTTACCAAAGTGGGCCCATTGGCCTATTGGCCCGTTTTCGGCCCATTAAGCCCAAAAATACCGTTGTGCACGAAAATGCACACTCTGCACTCTAATCATCCAAATGCACCATATTCATTAACAACTGTCTCATGTGCGCTCGCACGCTCGCGAGTTCACAAAATACCAACATTTTGGTATTTCGACTTTTTTCGATTCAGTCTAAGGGAAGGTGTCGTTTACACACTTGGTTATGACGATTGATGACGATATCTCCCACGCAATAATCCTATAATCGATCACTACCACATTAGACTTATGAATTAACGATAACTAACATAAATCCACGTCAACTAACCCAATCATCACACAAGTTAGTCATTTATGCATGAGGGGAAAATGGTAATTTTACCCCACGAGGGTATCTCGGTAATTCTACCCTACAGGGGTATTTCAGTATTTCTACCCTACAAGGGTATTTCGGTAATTCTTCCCTACAAGGGTATTTCAGTAATTCTACCCTACAGGGGTATTTCAGTAATTCTACGTTACAGGGGTATTTCAGTAATTCTATCCTACAGGGGTATTTCGGTAATTCTACCTTATAGGGGTATTTTGGTAATTTTACAAACCAGGGGTATTTTGGTAATTTTGCTAATAGAGGGTATTTTGGTAATTTTGCTAATCAAGGGTATTTGGGTAATTTGGTAAACTAAAGTATTCTAAACAGGGATAACAATACGAATGGGTCTAAAGCCCATTTTTGGCCCAAATGGGCCCACACGCTCGTGTGGCCCCTTTAGCCCAAATCTAGCCACAAATATGAGATTCACCTAGCCTAGTCCAATATTTACTACACAATCAAACAACTTATCCAATTGGGCCCGTAGGCCCATTGGGCCCACATGGCCCCTTTCGGCCCATCGCGGCCCGAAGTAGCCATCCTACAGCTAGAGTAGTGAGAAATACACACCTGTTAGGAGACTGCAGTTAATCCGTGCTCCAAACACTCCTAGCCGACACCCAACCCAAACGAGCTTGCCATAAAGCGAAAGGGATCAGCCAAGAAAGGTACCTTTACTCTCCTCATAGTTCTCTCTATTTAAAACCAGCTTCGCATCCACTCTTATGTTAGCTTCCCGATGTGGGATCCCTCCATTACCAGAGTTTAAAACGAACACCAACTCTTGCCGTCCCAACATAGCAAAATAAATGCTCTTTGATTGCCATGAGTTTCGAACCCTGGACCTCCTTGCCAACTCTATGACGCCACCTTCCTGCCTGTTATGTGGTGCTACTTTGCCACTAGACCACAAGGCTTTTTGTGGCACAATTTCCCCAACAATATTCTTAAGGCCTACCTACTACACCCAGGGTTTGATTCACCTTAAACCAAAATTTTTGCTAGAGTCCAGATTTGAACCCAGGACTTCTCTAACACTTCTCAGCACACTTAACCACTAAAACAAGCCTTCATTAACGAAATTTACACGCACAACAAAATATTATAAGCTGCCTTCAACCGCTCCCATGCTCAAGGCTTAAAACTTCTAGGCCCAAATTCAGGGTGTTACACCCTCTATGCAGGAAACAGTTTCGAAGAACACATATGAGCCGTGTTCAAACAAAAACAAAGGACCTATCTATGAAGAACGAAGGCTACAAAACGAGGAGCTAGGTGAATGGCGGACACAAAAATCGAGAACACCCAATAAACCAAAACCGAGCCAGGACAAGCTTAATACCTCATCAAATCAACTTAAGGTTGGAGACAAAGTACTACTAGATGCAGTAGATCCTCCATTGCCACTCCTGAACCTAATGAAGAAATTCCTCTTACGGTACTCAGTAGTTTCCCATATGGTACAGTAGAGGTAAGTCATCCATCACAAGGCACTTTTAAGGTAAATGGACATCGTCTCAAAATGTATAACAGTGAGAGTTTCAAAGATGATAAAGAGGAGCTGCAGCTCCATGAAGTTACCTAAATACACCCACAACGTAAAGTCAAGCTTAGACTATAAACAAGCGCTTCTCGGGAGGCACCCCGAGCACTAACAGTGCTCACTTCTTTAAATTTTAGTCTTTAACATTAAATTCACTAACTAAGTCACTAAACACAGGATTTTCAAAACCACACGGCTAGGCACACGGGCGTGCCATAGGCCGCGCACATACCACGGGATGAAACACGACTGTGCGCTGAGGCCGTGTGAAAATTAGGTAAAAAATTTTTCCCCAACACGGGATGTGATAAGTTGCCACGGTTGTGCAACATGGCCATGGGAGAAACTGCCAAAATAGCAAGGGCGTGCGACAAGCCCGTGTTTTGAAACCATGGGAAAACCTGTCAATTTAGCACGGGCATTCGACATGCCCATGGCTAGCCCCATGGTCGACACTGCCATAATAACACAGGTGTGTGCCTGCATACACGGGTGTGGGAGAAGCAATCGAAGATTGACACGGCCGTGCAACATGGCCATGTACACCAATGCACCCAATTTTGAAAACCACAAAATGTACGAACTGAAACGAAGGCACACGGGCGTGCCCCACGACCGTGTGCCCCAATTTCTCTATAAACACCTATTATCTATTTTATCTTTATCTTTATATTTTGAAATTACTTTTTATTTCCTGTTAATACTATTTTATCTTGAGTTTTTACAATTTTTATTTTCATCTATTTCACTACGAGTACATATGCTTCATTATATTTTCTAAAGAGTTCCTGATTTTATCACAGTCATAAAGAGCTCCAAAGCTCATCATCAAGCAGGAACTAAAAACTCCGACGGCGCAGGACTTATGGACTAATGAACCTCTACCACCACCGGGGTATCCTCCTCCACTCTCATCATTGCCTTGGCCGATTATTCTCCATAACTCCAATTCAAAGAGTTCATTCATCTTTCAGGAAGTTTCACTTCTCTCCCTATCTTAAGATTATAAATCTATCTTTGTCAATATATCTTTCTTTGTACATTGAGGGCAATGTACATCTTAAGTGTGGGGGGGACTTTTATATCATCATTAGAAATCCCTGAATTTTGTCTTATTCTCACGTGAATCACTCATATCACTATTAGAATGAATTTTGATTAATTTATGATTTTTATTGATATGTCTTGAATTAAAACATAGGTATGTATGCATTGATTGTTTAAACTTTAAGACATTAGGGAATCAAGCATGATAAGTTTATTTTTGAAGAATTAAAAACTTTTAGATTGTTTCCCTAAGTTTAGGTATTATCTTGAGTTGAAATTCACAAGTTTGAACATCAAAAAGTCATAATTTTTGTTAGATCTTTAGCCTTTAGAACATATTTTATTCCTTTCATGCTAACTTTCATTATGAGTGCGTCAGTTTTGATTGTTATTCTAGAACTTGCTTGATTATGCATATCGAGACCACACCATTTGATTTGATATGACAAGATGATAAACGCACTTAGGTTTAACCCACTCACTCCACAAAAGCTTACCTCCATAATTAACCCTCAATGAACCCCTTTTGAGCCTAACAAGCCATTAATTGATTTACCCTCAATATTAACCCATTATTGTTGAAATCCCCTAATTTGATTCCTATTTTTGTCGAGATTTGATTTGAAAAAATTGCTTAGTTATGTTTTGTGCTTCTAAATATTTGACTTGTGCTAAAAAAAACAATACTTATATACATACTAGTAGTAATTCGTCATTTTTGAGCTTGAGTGTTAATTCCATATTCTGAGAAGAAGCTCACTTGTATTCAACTGATGACTAATTATTTTTCTAGCTAGGTAATTTTTCAATTCAATCTCGATTCTAACATCTTCTTTCAGCTTGTGATCACACCCCTTAACCAAAGCCACGTTACAACCCTCTAAAAAGACCTTTTTGATTGATGTATCAGCTCAATATATAGTGGTGGAGATTTGATTTTCAAGCAAGCCTATGGTAATAACTTTTCATATTGACTAATGAGTGCTTTTATTGATGTCCTTAAACACCTTGAGTGATTTGAGTGAATCTTTAGTGAGGATGTTAAACTCTGTGATATTTTGATCAAAGGTAATCACTTAGATGAGGGGAGACACCTATGTTTTCATGATAAAATGCTCAACTTGGAATGCTTGAAACTATGATGTACTTTTAGTTGAATTTTCAATGTATGAGTACTTATGGATTATTTTGAGATATTATTGATAGGAATTATAAATTGAGAAGAATTTATTTTGATTATGAATTGAGGATTTTTGCTTGAAGACAAGTAACTGCTTAAATGTGGGGGTATTTGATAAACCATCATTTATACATATTTTTATCCCATGCTTAGCACATTTATGGATGGTTTCTCCTTAGAATTGGTGAATTCGATGCTCCTAGTCCTTTAATTTCATGTTTTGTACTTAGGTGAGCATAGGAGAGTAAAAAGAGCGAGAAACAGGCTAAAAACGGAGAAAATGGACCCACGTGGGAAATTAACATGGCCTGGACTTCCTCACACGGGCATGTCACATGGTTGTGTCCTTTTGGTAGGATTTAAGCACGACTTACATGGGTATACTACATGTCTGTGCTTGTTCAACAGCCTTGACCACAGGCTAGAGTAATCGCACACTGGCGTGTCCTTGCCGAGCCCAAGTATAACCCTATTCGGAAAAGGCCAATTTTGGGGGCTCTTAGGCATTCTAAAGCCTATGTAAACACCAGAGGGGGCACTTAGAAGGGGAAGGCAGAGTAGGAAGCGAGGAATTACTCAAGGAAAGCCGATTGATCCATCTCAGAAGCCGGATTCATCATCAAGACTGAAGATCTCCCTTTAAATTCCTTAAGGAGTTTTGGGTTTTCTTATGTTTTGTTGTCTTTATGCTTTTGAGATGTTTTCTTTCATAAGTATGAACTAAACCCCCTAAATACCTAAGGGGAATGAAACCTAAGACGGATCTTGTTATTATTATCCGAATTTGTATGATAAATATTTGACTTGTTCTTAATTATGTGTTCTTAATTCTTGTTTTGATATTCCAGGATATTGATTCAAGTTAAGCTCTTATTCAGTAGGAATAGACCCTGTTTAAGAGTAAATTTTTCATAATTAAGCGGAGTTGATTGCACGCCTACAGATAAGGTGATAAGATTTTGCCGAATTAGGGTGAAACCTAATAAGGGAATCCATAGATCGAGTTAATGCAATTCTAGGGCATTAATTAGAAAGATATTTCAATTATTCAACCTAGGGTTAGACGTTATTAGTCTCAAGAGAGATAATAATATAACTTAGGGATTTCTATGGATCAAGTCATATGAATAAATCGTCTGATTCAGAGTCAAATAACAAGTGAAGTCTAGGTGGATTTTTCCTTAGGTATTGTCTTAATCAGTCGAATTTTCCCAAAAGTATTTTCCCAAATTTTCTTTCTGTGCTTTCTTAGTTAGTAATTAGTTTAGATAACCAAACCTCTTAATTTTTAGGCTAGATATTAAAAATGAAGTAAATACTTGTACTCGTAGTTCCTTTGGGTTTGACAATCCGGTCTTGCTGAACTATATTACTATTCGATAGGTACACTTGCCTTAATCGTGATAATAAGTTAGTCTCAAGAACGATTCTTTCATAAATCTTTAAAACCTGTCACGAATATCACATATCAGTGATAATCCTCGACGATCCCCGAGCTCCCGATAGCTTTGATATCTAAAAACAATTGAAAACACACACAAAGTAAGCTTTCAAAGCTTAGTAAGCTGTATACAAATAAACTTATAATTTTAAAAATATAAGCATTATCAAATTACATATATTCATAGCCAAATGGTAACATAAACAACATAGTTCATATACATTTCACATATTCCCAATTCATTTTCACATATAACATATTTGCTCATACTTATAACACATATTATCTATTGCACATGTACTTACCTTATATTCTCAAACATTGTATACATTTCAAACGTACCCGATTCGGATACACATTTCATACGTTCATTCTTTTCTCGAAATGCCCGTTGAATTGTTCAAAATCATAAGGATACACGGATAGCTCGGAAAGCTTGTACAATGCCAACGTCCCAAATATGGTCTTACATGTAACCAAATTTCGATGCCACTATGCTAGACAGGGCCTTACATGAAATCAAATATGATGCCGATGTCCCAGACATGGTCTTACACGTGAATCATAAGTCGATTCCAACGTCCCAGATGTGGTCTTACATGAAATCACATATTGGATCCTATGTCATGACATATGTATCTTAACAATTCCTATGGTTTATACAGGGTTTTTCGTACTTCGAAACTTTGTTGATACTTTCTCGGATATCTCATTCTCAACTCATATAATCATTTATCTTTGTTCAGGAGCATATAAACATTGATAATTCAATTCAAAACATATTTATTTGTATATAGACTTACCTCGTACGGATTCGAACGAACAAAATCGACTACTCGATGACTTTCGACTTTCCCCAGTCTAATTCCGTTTCCTTTGGTTCTTGATCTATATAAATTCAAATTTAACTTTTATTCACCAAATCATTCAATTCAATCCAAAAACACATAATTAGGGCATTTTGCAAATTAGGCCTCACATTTTTACATTTTGACACTTTAGTCCCTAATTCACAAAATTACAAAATACACTAAATTTCCTTTTACACAAGCTTAGCCAAATTTTCCCTTAGCTCATACAAGCCCACATATCTCATTTATTTCACATTTTAGTCCCTCAATTTACAAATTTCACAATTTAGCCCATTTTACTCAAATTCATCAAAAATTCAAAGACAAAACATGTTAACCCAATACATATCTTTCATTTACTATTATCAAACTTCATAAAACTCATAATTTCATTAATGACATCACTCAAAATCATCAACAAAATTAGAAATTGAAACATGGGCTTAATAGAACACTAAGCAATAATCACAAAAACATAGAAATTATCAAAAACGGA
The DNA here is from genome assembly GCF_007990345.1 of Gossypium hirsutum. Taxonomy (NCBI): domain Eukaryota; kingdom Viridiplantae; phylum Streptophyta; class Magnoliopsida; order Malvales; family Malvaceae; genus Gossypium; species Gossypium hirsutum. The sequence continues at coordinate 72,540,784 of NC_053424.1, forward strand.
TCAAAACACATACCTTAATCAAAGAAATCAATGGCCGAACCCTAGCTTGTATTTTTCTTTCTTTTTCTTTGTGTTTTTTTGGCAAGGATGAGCATAAAATGAACTAATTTCATGTTTTGTTTAATTTAATTAACATAATAAGCCATTTACTAAATTAGCCTTATTATTTTCATTATAATTCCACTAACTAATGTCCATCCATGTCATTTCATGAATTCAATGGTCCATTTACAACATAAGGACATCACATTTAAAGAGAAACATCAAATAGGCACTTTAACAAACAGTAGACAACTTTTACATTTGATGCGATTAGGTCATTTTTATCAAATTAAGCACACAAACGATCAAATTTTCGTACGAAATTTTCAAACATACTAATTCACATATAATAAGCATGAAAAATAATATTAAAATATTTTTCTGACTCAGATTTGTGGTCTCAAAACCACTATTCTGACTAGAGTCTAAACCGGCCTGTTACATCCACAACCAAAACCTACCAAATCTTTATACCAAAATTATTAAACTTGCATAACATCTATATGTAAGAGTATGCCCAAAGATCAATCACGAGATGGTTGTAATAACGTACTTGGTTTATCATGTTTATTAATAATAAGGCGTTGCCATTATTATTTCAGTTTCTTTTCTATGTGCATAAATAAACTGTTTTATAATAATGTCCTGAGAATAATATGATTATTCTTAAAAGATCCTTAGTCAAGTATTATTGTTGGCTAGGACAATAATAATGCATTAAGACTAACATGTAGTTGATTGATGATAAAGAGTTGTCGTTGATATGGAGTGTCAGAATCAATGCATGGATATGTGTGTTAGAGAACAACATATTGGATTGACCCGCTATGAGTATGTTTCTTGGATTATTATGTAATTGTCACAACATTACTCATAGTGATTAATATGTATATGATCCTCATACTTGAGATAATCTTTATCCCAATATCGTGAGTTGTATATTTTGATACAGTCAAACAAACATCGTAACTGGCTGTTCTATAAAGACTGATGTTGGATATACCACAATCTATGTTGAGGGATATAGTTGATCAATATAGGATAAGTCCCTCCTACATAATGGGAGTAATATCTCAGGCCACTTGATTGAGAGGCTAGAAATGCATGGCCATGCTCAAATAAGTTGATATGAGATGTCATACTTATTTGTGTATCATAGTCTACTCAAGGTATCAAGAAACATGGGATGGACTATGCAAGTGTGACTATTCCATGACTTGTGTCCATTCCAAAGATATAGGACTTAAGGATTAATGCATGAAAGGTTAATCACAAAAGGTTATGTCGAATCATGACTTCTTGTAACTTAGGTAGCATTGATGCATTGCTAGATGCCACTCATTGTTTGTAACATTAGATTCGTTCTAATATTACTGCTAACGTTACAAGAACCTATAGGGTCACACCCTATGGTTGAAATGAACGAGGTAAAACATAGTTGGTATATTGCTTGGTTGTCACATGAATTAAATTAATTATAGAATTAATTTAATTGGGCAATCAAATTGTTGAACATACTATATGTACAAGGATGTTGTACACATAATCAGAACATAATTTTATTGATATATGAATTTAGTTCATACATACGTTTAAATAAATATAGTTTACCGAAATCTTTATTATAATTAATGTAATTATAATTTTTCGGTTAAAAATTATTATATTTATTTGACTGATAATTATTTTGTTTGGATTAATTTTAATGAATTAAAATTTGTTATAGATATATACAAATTAAGAGGGAGTTATATATACAAAGGGTAAAAACCCTAAAAAGTATATATAAATCTAGCCCGAAAATATGCAAGGTGGTCTAGCAGCCGTTTAGCAAAATACTCTCTGAAAATAGTTTTTTGGGATTTCTACCGTTCATTGTCAATCGGGTGGACTACGTAGAGGCTGACATCGGAAAAGGTTGCGGCTTGGTTCGATAGTGGTTCAGCATTCCTGTTGCCTAGGCGTCGCTGTCTACTCAGATTGAAGTTTCGATAATTTCGAAACCCTTTTTATCACCCCGATTTGTTCCTTACACATGGATCCTTGGTTTGGATCACCGGGATGTTTTAATTATTTTATTTTTCCGCTACGCCTTGGAGGCACCGACGTTCCAACACTATATGCATCCTATCATCATATTTTCACCTATTTCATGCCACATTACTTACCATTTCAACATCACATAATTAAGCCACACACAGAGCATCATATACATTACATAATTAACATATCCAACACATTATATAGGCCAACTCAAAATACCAATATATACAACATTTCCAACCCAAAAGTAAGCCAAATCTCATGGCTCAAATCTTAACACAAAACATATCATCAACTCTCTAGCCTAGATATGCCATATATCATATTTACAAAGCTTCAAAAATACCAACAAGTAGTCGATAGTGTAATGATGATTTATAATGATCCCCAATATCTGAGCTAACTTTGATGATCTATAAAATATGGAAGGAACACACAAAGTAAGCTTTATAAGATTAGTAAGCCATATACAACTAAAGCTATCATATAAACATATTCATATCAATTCAAATATATTAAACATAGCTTAACACATTAAATTACACAAACCTTTCCATTGTACACATATTCAATATCATATTTGAATCTATCAAATAAGTAATTCATGTATAAGCACATATAGATACACAAGCCTTTCTCAATGCATAATTACTCACATTCACATGTAAGTTCATCAATTAATTCTCATCTCAATGTTCGTATGAATCTTATATGTACCTGAGCCACTTAGCTCATTCACATAATCTTTCTCAACTTGACTTTGCCCGTTGAACCATTCAGAATCATTAAGGATACTTGGAAATCACATAAGCTCGTACAATGTCATTCCCAAATATGGTTTTACATGTAGATACTATCGATGCCACTGTCCCAGAAAGGGTCTTACACGCAATCATAATACAATGCCAATGTCCCAGACATGGTCTCACACGCAATCTCAATACAATGCCAATGTCCCAGACATGGTCTTACATGTAATCACATCTCGATAATCTAATGTCATGACATTCGTATCCTATGTTTTTCCTAAGGTTCGTATGAGACTTTCGGATATTGAAACTTAATGTTCCTTGCTCGTAATTACTCGTTCAATATTCACAACAATTCAATAACAAGTAAACACATATAATTGCATCTATTTGCATATGAACTTACCTCGAAAATGAGAACGGCTAAACGAGTTGATTATTCTACAACCTTCGACTTTCCCCGATCTAATTCCGATATCTTTCATTCTTGATCTATATAAATTCAGATTTCACTAATTTAATCACACATTTATTCATTTCAATCCACAAACACATAATTAGGGCATTTCACACTTTAGCCCCTAAAATTTCGCATTTTGACATTTTAGTCCCCATTTCATAAAATAACAAAATACACATAATTCCATATTTCTCATGCTTAGCCGAATTTTCATAAGTCTCTAGCAGCCCATAACTTTCACTTATTTCACATTTTAACCCTTTAATTTCTCATTTTCACAAATTAGCCCATAATAATCAAATTCATCAAAAATCCCAATACAAAACATATTAACCCAACAAATATCTTTCGTTAACATATTAACCCAACACATATCTTTCCTTTTTCATCAATTAACAACACAAAACTTATGGATTCATCCATTGACATATCTCAAAATCATCATCAAATTCAAAAATTCAAGCATGGGCTAGCTAGAGTACTAAGCAACAATCACAAAAACATAGAAATCATCAAAAATGGATCAAAAATCACATACTAATTAGCCAAGATAACTGTCGAATGTTTGAAGGCTTAGAAACCCTATTTCTTTTGCTGATTTTTGGTTGAATATGCTGATAATGAAGCCAAATTTTGGTATTCGTTTATTAATAATAACTTTAATAACTAAATTACTAATTTAACCTTAATAAAAACCATTATCAAACACATAATATAAGGCCATTAATGTCCATTAACCTTATCAATGGCATAATAACATCATAAGGACCTCCCAATTAATAAGCCATAACAATTTAACACTTTTCACTTATAGCATGCCACTTTTGTATTTTACACAATTAAGTCCTTTTATCAAATTAACCACTTAAACAATAAAATTAACAGATAAAACTTTCACACATATATAATCACATGCTGTAAACACATAAATTAATATAAAATTTAATTTATGAACTCAGGTTTGTGGTCTTGAAACCACTTTTTTTATTTAACTAAAATCGGGCTATTACATAGCTTTCAACCCGATGAAGCTTTCAATAATCTAAAAAGTAAGAGAAAGAAAACCACATAAGCAATGAATGCTTAGTAAGCTCGTATAAACCATAAGAATAATATTACATTTCAATAATGAACATTATAGGTTAAATATAAACTTATACTAATGCCTCAAGATTTACAAAACTATAATTACCAACTCGTAAGTGAGTAAATTCATAAATGTCACATAAATTTATAATTCATAACATGAAAGGATTTTATGGGACATAATGTATAACCATCAACCTTTCTATAAGATTATACATCTTTCAATTTACTTACTTTCCTTTCTGTTCCCAATGATTATCATAAGCCTAAACAACATTATTAGTTATCAATTCAGTGTATTAATCCATGACATAGATAGATTTATTCAAAGCATAACCAATTTACTAAATATGAATACATCATTTATCTCATTAAACTTTTTATAACATCATAATACATCCCCATTACGTAATTACCATATCATTCCCTTTTCTTACCCGTTTCATATGCATAATACAATCATAACCATAAACATCAATCATATCCACAAGCTTGGCATAAGCCTAAGCACATCAACAACACATGTTAGTTCATTTAAACATGATTCATATGAATTTGACATAGAGAACCACTATACTCGAGCATGATTCAATTGGATTTATCATCCATCTCGACATAACATATTTTTCTTGTAACTCACCATTTCAAAGTCTTTCATACATGTATATTTCTTAGTTCATATCAAACTCTTACCATTTCCTTTTTAAATCATACCCGTTGAACCATTTAGAATACCGTTGGATACACCGGATGGCTCACACAAAGTGTGCTAACTCATATAATTGTAATTCGTCAATTCCTGTACATATATGCTCACATGAGCTATCTATAATTATGCTCACACAAGCTATGGAAATGGTCCTACTCAGACAAACTGTGGGTCAGAATGTAGCTACATGATGCTGCTCACACAAGCTATGGAGTATTTGCAACACATGCTGGACCTTAGCCATCAATAGGACGTTCAAGACTAGCACCCAAATCATGTAAACCCTAATGACATGTCATTTGTATCCTACGAATTCCTAAGGTTCAAAATGGGGCTCTGTAGTTGTCGTACGTCGTTGGATTTATGTCGTTCCATAACACAATAAAATCTATAATAACATATATATTGATTCATTTTTAATAAAAATCATATAATAACATTCAGTTTAACCAACATTATACATAATACAATTCATACGAACTTACCTAGCTAAAAAAGTGCAGAAATGTTAAAGTACAAGGGCATTTTGGTAATTTTCTATTCTTCTTGATTTTCCACCCAATATTGATCTAAATTAATAATTTCATTCAATTTATTGATTTAGACAATAAAATAATGTATTCCATGCAATTTGGTCATTTTGACATTTTAACAAAATTGTCCCTAAAGTTTTACTTTTATTCAATTTAGTCCTTGAGCTTAAAACATGTAAATTAACTATTTTTACCCAAAACTGAGCCTAGCTGAATACTCATGGAATCCAATACAACCAATTATTGCAATAATTTCACATCAAATCCTTTTACTTTTACTATTTTAACAATTTAGTCCCTAATCAAAAAATTCATTAAAAATCACTTAATAAAATACTTTTAAATATCAACCAACATTTCAAATTCATCATTTAACATAAAAAATCACAAGGTTCATCAATGGAAACATTCAAAATCTATAATAATTTCAAAATTGAAGGTACGAGCTAGTTGGACCTAGGTGCAATGATCTCAAAAACATAAAAATTAAAAGAAACGGGGTTAAAACAGACTCGCGTGCACTTTAACAGCCCGTTTTTGGTCAAATCAGAACAGTGGTTAATCTGATGTCGAAAAAAAATTTTAAAATTATTTTCAGTATTTACAACATTTATTTGATATGTGTGAAAATTTCGTGACCTAATTTTATCGTTTAATTGCTCAATTTGATAAAAATGACTAAATCACGTAAAATGCAAAAGTTGCATTCTACTTGTTGAAGGTGTCAAATAGGTTTTTAAATATGATGGACTTAAATGGTAATTAAACCATTTGGATGGTAAGTGGACATTAATGGACATGTATAAATGAGTTTTAATGTTATATACTTAAGGTTAAAATAGTAAAATGGATAATAAATGATTTAATAGATAAAACATAATCAATTTATGCTTCATTATCATCTGTTTAGCTGAAATTAAAAGAAGAGCAAGAAGAACTAGGGTTCTTCATTTGGCTAGGCCAAATTCAAGCAATTAGGTATGTGTTTTGTCTCATTTTTAGTGATTTCTATGTTTTTGTAATTGTTACAGCTTAATCTAGTTAGCCCGTACCTTTAATTTTAAAACTGTTAAAGATTTTAAGAGTTTTCATTGATGAGCTTATGTGTTCTTTGGTGTTTGAAGATGAAATATGAATTTTTGATGATAGATTTTCATGTTTTGTGAAGTGATTTTTGATGCAAATGTATAATAGGGATTAAATTGTGAAATGTGCAAATTGAGTGGTTAAAATGTGAAATAAATGAAAGTTTTGGGCTGCTAGGGACCTATATGTAATTCGGCCAAGCATGGGTTTTGTTGAATTGTGTGAATTTTGTGTATTTGTGAAATAGGGACTAAATTGATTAAATGTGAAAGTTTAGGGGCTAATGTGCAAATAGGCCTAAATGTATGTCATGGACTAAATTGAATGAATGGTTGAATTAATAAATTAATTTTGAATATATAGATCAAGAAAAGAGGAATCCAAAATTAGATCGGAGGAAAGGCAAGATCATTGAGTAATTAACTCATTTAGCCTTTTTCATACTCGAGGTAAGTTCGTATGTGGAACTTTCATTATAAAAGTATGTTAAAAGCTTTGATATTGCATAAACTGTGATTATGAGATTATGAATAATGTTTGAATTGTGAAAACGACTCTATGAATGCATACGATGGTAGAAATGGAAAGTGTGAAATCTCGGTTGAATTTTAGGAATAGATTTGGATACTAGTGTCATGTTATTAGATGATAAGTTGAGTTGGCTTCGAGCCATGATATTAGCACTTTGGGTGCGAGTTATACCGATTTGGCTTCGGGCCACGATAATTGTTCCTCGAATAAGTTACCTTGATTTGGCTACAGACCATGGTATAGGTACTTATCGTATGAGACTACTGAGTATCCAATTTCTATTTTGAATGGTTCAGCAGGTAAACAAATGATGTGGTTGAGAAAAAGGTTAGTACGAGGCGATACAGGTATGTACAAAACCTATTCGAGTATTAAATAGAGAAAGTTCAATGATAAGTTATTTAATCATGTTTTAAGACATAAGAATGGTTTGTAGTTAATGTGAAATTGGTTGATTTACATTTATTCGATGAATTAAGTTATTTACATATGAGCTTACTATGCTATTTACTTCATGTTATTTTTCTATGTTTTATAGTGAATCAAGGCTAGCTTGGATCCAGAAGTCATCAGGAGTATCATCGCACTATCAGACATCTTTTTGGTACTTTTGAGTTGTGTATATATGGTATATGCCATGTATAGGTTAGTTGTGGTATTTTGGTTGTGATTATAGCCATGAGAGTTGGCTTGTAAATGATGTTAATATTGATGTATGTTTGGCTAATAGGAATGGCTTATTTTGGCATGTTTGGTATGAGTAAGTTAATTGAATTGTGGAGTTTAAATGCTTGAGAAATGCTTTGATGATGTATGATTTTAGAAGTTGAGATGATAAGTATTTGATTAGGTAAATGGAATTAAATTTAGTATTGAAATTGGTTGAAAAGGATATTGTATGTATTATGCATTTGGTTGATGTTTTTGGCTGCCTAATTGTATGATGAAATGGTACCATTTTGGTTGTTTAGGTGAGCTTGAGTTGTGGTGGCGAATTGGCCTTGCAAATGGCTTATTTTTGTCCACACAAGCATTGATTTTAAAATTAAGTTAGTATGCTCCACACGATTTCACACATGGGCTCGTGACTGGCCGTTGTACCAATATACCCCTTAATTGGCACACAACCTAGCACACGGGCGTGTGACTTGGCCATGTTGCATAAGTCAGTATACCCTCCATTTTTCACATGGCCTAGCATATGGGCGTGTCCTTAGCCATGTGATACAAGTCAATAGGTATTCCATGTTTCCACATGGCCTGAGACACGGGCATGTCTGGAGCTGTGTGAGGCACACAGCCTGTTCACACGAGCGTGTGACCCCTGTATGGTTGAAAGTTTTTCTAAGTTTCCAAAATTTTCTTATGATATCGGTTTAGTCCCGAACCACTTTTAAAGCATGTTTAAGGCCTTGTAGGCCCTTATAAGGGACAATGTGATTGTGTTGAATGATTTATGAGACTGAATGCTTTATGGTTGATAAATGTATGCTATATGTTGTGTATTGATCGGTAATACCTCGTAACCCTACTCTAGCGACGGATACAGGTTAGGGGTGTTATATTTTATTAGTACCAGAGCTACAGTTTAGTCAATTCTAGGACTAGCGTAGTGTGTGTGAGAGTCTAGCTATATATGCCATATATACTCTACGATAGTGTAATGATTCCTGACGGCTTAAATTATGTTTTTGTACAGTAATGGATCCCAAACGAGCTATAGTCGATGATGTAGAGAGTAATGCGCCTACTCCTACTTAGGGGGCAGCGCCATCAGATTCTAGGCCTGTAATGAGTAGCCACGAGGGAGAGGCTAAACAAGTCTTTTTCCAAATGATGAACGAGTGGTTCACGGAGTTTGTTCGAATGAATCTAACTATGCAACAACCTCTACCCCCACCTATTCCTCAACAAATATCTGTTATTCCTCAAGTTATAAACCCAATACAGTTGAACAAGCCGCTAGTAGATAAGATTCATAAACATGGGGCTAAAGAGTTTTGGGCTACTATTGATGATGATGCTGAGAGAGCTGAGTTTTGGCTTGAAAATATGATTTGAGTATTCGATGAATTGTCTTGTACTCCTGATGAATGTATTAAATGTGTTGTATCTTTGCTGAGAGTCACCGTTTATCAATGGTGGAAAACGTTGATATCTGTGGTTCTAAAAGAACGGGTCACCTAGGAATTCTTTCAAACAGAGTTTCAAAAAAATATATAAGTTAGCGATTCCTTGATCAAAAGCATAAAGAGTTTTTCGAGTTAAAACAAGGCCGAATGATTTTCACCGAGTATGAAAGAGAATTAGTACGGTTAAGTAAGTATGCTCGAGAGTATGCGTCTACTGAAGAAATAATGTGCAAGTGGTTTGTTGATGGATTGAACGAAGATATGAAACTTCTAGTTGGAATTCTAGAGTTGACAAAATTTGTTGTTCTGGTTGAAAGGGCTTGTAAAGCCGAGGATCTTAGCAAAGAAAAGAGAAAAGAAGATTCAGATGCTAGAAACTCGAAAAAAAGATCGATGAGTAAGTTGTATCAATATTCATCAAAGAAATTTAGATATTCGTATGCTCACTCAAATGCTTCAAGCGAATATTCAAATAGAGATCTTTGAAAATAATACTCAGGTTCTAAAGCTCAATCTACACCAGTAGCGAGCGTTGGCAGTGTGAGAGACAACAAACCTGAGTGTCAGCAGTGTGAGAGGTGACATTATGGAGAATTCTAGAGTAAAAATAATAAAACTTATTACAAATGTGGTTTGCTAGATCACTTCATCCAATATTGCCCTGAGCTAGATGAGAAAGACAAAGTTCAGAATGTGAGATCAAGTAACATGTTGAATAGTGAAAGACCACCTAGATTTGCCAAAAATGTAAATGGTAGTAGAGAGACGACAAAGGATTCAGCTGTGAGGTTTGAGGCCAGAGTGCCTGCTAGATCCTACGCTATTTGCGCTCACGAAGAAACGTCATTTCCAGATGTTATTTGAGGCCAGAGCGCCTGCTAGATCCTACGCTATTTGCGCTCACGAAGAAGCGTCATTTCCAGATGTTATCACTAGTAATTTCACTCTCTATGATACTAATGTAATTGCATTGATAAATCCCAGATCAACTCATTCTTATATATGTATAAATTTAGTATCCAGTAAGACTTTGCCTGTAGAGTTTACTGAATTTGTGATTAGAGTATCGAACCCCTTAGGTAAATGTGTTTTGGTTGAAAAAGTTTGTAAGAATTATCCGTTAATGAATCGGGACTTCTGTTTTATGGCTAATCTAATGTTGTTGCCATTCGATTAATTTGATGTGATTTTGGGTATGGATTGGCTAACGATGCATGATGCTATAGTGAATTGTAGACGAAAGATGATTGAACTAAAATGTCCAAATAATGAGACTATTAGAATTGAATCTGATGATTTTAATAGTTTGCCAGTGGTGATCTCGTCTATGTTAGGTCAGAAGTTTGTGAGAAAGGGGTGTGAAGCTTATCTTTCTTATGTACTTGATACGAAAGTGACAAAAACAAAGATTGAATTAGTACCACTTGTGTGCGAGTATCCATATATATTTCTTGAAGAGTTACTGAGTTTACCACCTATCAAAGAGGTTAAGTTTGGTATTGAATTAGCACCGGGAACAACATGGATATCGATAGCTCCATACAGAATGGCTTCTACAGAGTTAAAAGAATTGAAAGCTCAGTTGCAAGAGTTGACAGATAGAGGTTTTGCTAGACCGAGTTTCTTTCCCTGGGGTGCACAGGTGTTATTTGTGAAAAAAAAGATGGCACGATGAGAATGTGTATAGATTACCGATAGCTTAACAAAGTGACGATCAAGAATAAGTACCCTTTGCGACGAATAGATGATTTGTTTGATCAGTTAAAAGGGGCAACAGTGTTTTCAAAAAATTGATTTGAGATCAGGTTATTACCAATTGCAAGTTAAAGACTCATATGTGCCAAAGACTACATTTAGAACAAGGTACAGACACTACGAATTTCTTGTTATGCCTTTTGGACTAACAAATGCACCTGCTGTTTTTATGGGCTTGATGAATCAGATTTTCAGGCCGTACTTTGACCGATTCATAGTTGTGTTTCTTGATGACATTTTAATTTACTCTCGAGATGAATCTGAGCATGCTGAGCATTTGAGAATCGTGCTACAAACTTTTAGAAATAAACAATTGTTTGCAAAGTTCAGCAAATGTGAGATTGGCAAACTTCTAGGACATATAGTTTTAGCTGTGGGAATTCAAGTTGACCCGAGAAACATTTATGTGATTGTAGATTAGAAGCCTCTAAGAAATGTATCTAAAGTCTGTAGTTTTTTGGGACTAGCTGGCTATTATAGACAACTTGTGAAAGGCTTCTTGATGATTGCAACTCCGATGACACGATTGTTTCAAAAAGATGTTAAATTTGAGTGGTCAAAAAAGTTTTAGCAGAGCTTTGAGCAGTTGAAAGCATTATTGACAAAGGCAAAGTTCAGCCTGAGTCAGGTAAAGAATTCGTAGTTTTCAGTGATGCATCGTTAAATGTCTTGGGTTGTGTTTTGATACAGGAAGGAAAAGTTGTAGCTTATGCCTCGAGACAATTGAAACCACACGAAAAGAATTATCTGAGGCACAATCTAAAGTTAGTTGCAATAGTGTTTGCATTGAAATAATTTGGCGTCATTACTTGTTTGGTGAGAAATGCCATATTTATATTGACCACTAAAGCTTGAAATATCTGATGACTCAAAAAGATTTGAATTTTAGATAGTGGAGATGGTTAGAATTGTTAAAATACTAGGAATTAATGATTGACAATCATTCGGGGAAAGTGAATGTAGTTGCTGATGCTTTGAGTCGAAAGTCCTTATTTACTTTACGTACTTTGAACATATAGTTAGCTTTGTATGATGGATAGTAGCCGAGTTGAAAGTGAATCTGCTATTTCTACAGTAGATTTGTGAGGCTCAAAAACTTGATAATACTTGCAAGTAAAACGAGCTCAGTGTGAGTCGACTTCTAATTCAGAGTTTCTAATAGGGCTTGATGATTGTTTGATGTTTTGTGATAGAATATGCATACCAAGAAATTCTTAGCTTATTCGGAAGATTCTAAATGAATCACATAGTAGTTGTTTATCAGTACATCCAGGAAGTACGAAAATGTATAACGACTTGAAACAACTTTATTAGTGGCACGGCATGAAACAAGATATCTCAAAATTTGTTTCGAAATGTTTGATTTTCCAGCAAGTCAAAACTAAGCATCAAGTGTCGTCAGGTTTATTACAGCCTATTATGATTCTTGAATGGAAGTGAGATAGAGTAACAATGGATTTCGTATCAGGTTTATCCTTATCTCTGAGAAAGAAAGATGCTATCTGGGTTGTTGTTGACAGATTGACGAAATCAGCTCATTTTATTCTGGTACATACAGATTTCTCGCTTGATAAATTGGCTGAGTTGTATATCTCAGAGATTGTCTGATTGCATAGAGTACCACTATCTATTGTTTTGGATAGAGATCCGAGATTCACTTCATGATTTTGGAAGAAATTGCAAGAAGCTTTAGGTACAAAGCTACATTTTAGCACTGCGTTTCACCCACAAACAGATGGTCGATCTAAACAAATTATTCAAATACTTGAGGATATGTTACGTTGCTACATTCTTGAGTTTAAAGGTAGCTGGGAGAAATATCTACCAATGATTGAATTTGCTTACAATAATAGTTTCCAATAAAGTATAAAGATGGCATCATACGAAGCTTTATACGGTCATAAGTGTAGAACATCATTGTCCTGGACTGAGCTTAGTGAAAATAAGGTTCACGGGGTTGATCTGATCAGAAACACTAAAAAAAAGTGAAAGTAATTTGTGATAGTTTGAAAGCAGCTTCAGATTGATAGAAATCATATGCAGACTTGAAACAGAAAGATGTTGAGTTTCAGATCAAGTATAAAGTGTTTTTAAAAGTGACGCTGTGGAAAAAGATATTGCGGTTTGGTTGGAAAGGGAAATTGAGTTTGTGATTCATTAGGCCGTATTAGATTACTGAACGAGTTGGGCCAGTGACATACCGGATATCTTTACCTTTTAAGTTAGAAAAGATACATAATGTATTTCACGTATCGATGCCTCAATGATATCGATCTGACCCTTCACATGTTATTTCTCCGATCAAGGTTGAAATTTAGTCCGATATGTCCTATGGTGAAGAACTGATTCAAATTTTAGCTCGTGAGATCAAAGAGTTAATAAATAAGAAAATTGCATTAGTGAAAGTATTATGGCATCGACATGGGGTTGAAGAAGCTACTTGGCAACCTAAGGATGCTATGAGAAAACAATACGCAAACTTATTCACTAGTAAGATTTTCGGGGACGAAAATCCCTAAGGGGCGAGAGTTGTAACAACCCATTTTTGGTCAAATCGAAATAGTGGTTTTGCAACCACAAATCCGATGTCAAAAAATTATTTAAATATTACTTTCAATATTTACAGCATGTTATTTGATATGTGTGAAAATTTTGTGAGCTAATTTTATCGTTTAATTACTCAATTTGATAAATAGGACTAAATCGCATAAAATGCAAAAGTTGCAATCTACTTGTTAAAGGTGTCAAATAGCCTTGGTTTTTAAATATGATGGCCTTAAATGGCAATTAAACTATTTGGATGGTGAGTGGACATTAATGGACATGTATAAATGAGTTTTAATGTTATATACTTAAGGTTAAAATAGTAAAATGTATAATAAATGATTTAATAGATAAAACAAATGAATTTATGCTTCATTGTCATCTTTTTAGCCAAAATTAAAAGAAGAACAAGAAGAACTAGGGTTCTTCATTCGGCTAGGAAAAATTCAAGCTATTAGGTATGTGTTTTGTCCCGTTTTTAATGATTTCTATGTTTTTGTAATTGTCATATCTCAATCTACCTAGCCCGTACCTTTAATTTTGAAACTGTTAAAGATTTTAAGAGTTTCCATTGATGAGCTTATGTGTTCTTTGGTGTTTGAAGATGGAATATGAATTTTTAATGATAGATTTTCATGTTTTGTAAAGTGATTTTTGATAAAAATGTATAATAGGGATTAAATTGTGAAATGTTCAAATTGAGTAGTTAAAATGTGAAATAAATGAAAGTTTTGGGCTACTAGGGACCTATATGTAATTCGGCCAAGCATTGATTTTGTTGAATTGTGTGAATTTTGTGTATTTCTGAAATAGGGACTAAACTGATTAAATGTGAAAGTTTAGGGGCTAATGTACAAATAGGCCTAAATGTATGTCATGGACTAAATTGAATGAATGGTTGACTTAATAAGTTAATTTTGAATATATTTAGATCAAGAAAAGAGGAAACCAGTATTAGATCGGGGGAAAGGTAAGATATCGAGTAATTAACTCATTTCGCCATTTTCATACTCGAGGTAAGTTTGTATGTGGAAATTTCATTATAAAAGTATGTTAAAAGCTTTGATATTGCACAAACAGTGATTCTGAGATTATAAATAATGTTCAAATTGTTTAAACGATTGTACGAATGCATACGATGATAGAAATAAAAAGTGTGAAATCCCACTTGAACTTTAGGATTTGATTTGGATACTAGTGTCATGTTATTAGATGATAAGTTGAGTTAGCATCGGGCTACGATATTAGCACTTCGATTGCGAGTTATATCGATTTGGCTTCGGGCTATGCATATTGTAACAACCCAATTTTGGTGCTAGTCGAAACAGTGGTTCGGGACCACAAATCTGACATAGAAAAATTTATTTTTATTATATTTTTATGATCTACAGTTTCATGAAATGATTTCGTGAAATTTAGTTCGAAAATATTGACATTTGGGCACTCATTTTAGTAAAAAGTACTAAATTGTAAAAAGTACAAATGTTGAGTTCTACATGCTAGAGGTATACAATTGCTATGAGATTTTAAATTGAAGGTCCTTAGATGGTAATTAGACCATTTTACTTTTATTTGGACAAAAAAGGACATGGGGTAAGAGAATTTTTGTGTTTTGAGGAAAGGGCATTTTGGTCATTTGGTTAATAAAAAAATAAACAGGGAAAATAAAGCCAAAATTGTGTCCATCTTCTTCTACCTTGGCCAAAATTCTCAAGACACCATAGCTAGGGTTTTCTTCAACTTTCAAGCTTGATTGTAAGTACATCTTAGCCCTATTTTTGAAGTCGTTATCACCCGATCTTTCTATTTCTACCATTGTTTTGAAGTAGGGTTCATGTTTAAAAATTTTCCCATGTGTGACATGCATGTATTTTGATGTTTGATGGAAGATATTATAAGTTTAAGGTGTGATAAGTAACTTTTACTAAGTGATTTTTAGTGTAAATGTATAAAAATGACCTATTTGTAAAAAGATGTAAAATGGGATGTAAAAATTTGATTTGATGAAAAATGTAGGCTGATATGAGCATGTATATGGTTCGACTAGGCTTGGGGAACAAAGAAATTGAATACATTTCATTTTACGAGCCTAAGGACTAATTTGTAAAAATGTGAAACTTTAAGGGGCAAAAAGGAAATTTTACCTTAATGTGATGTTTGGACTGATATAGATCAAGAAAAACGAAGTTCGGACCTTGATCGGTGAAAGAATAAGGTGTTTGATGATTAGATTCTTTTCTACCATTTTTGTACCGAGGTAAGTTCGTATGTAAGTAATGCATCATTATTTACGCTTTAATTTCTTCAATATCATATGAATTGTTATTTTTTCTTTCAACGTAATTGACAAAGTTTGACAAGAGAGAAAATCCTGGTTGAACCTTAGGAATAGTCAGGACACAAATGTCATGACATTAGGGTTAGGTGAGTTACTTGTAAGACCATATCTGGGATATGGCATCGATATGAGACTTCGTGTAAGACTGTAATTGGGCTATTGGCATTGATATGAGATCCCATGTAAGACACTATCTGGGATATGGCATTGGTATGGTACTATGTGTCTGAGATATCCCGAGTATCCTTTAGTATTCCAAGTGATTCAATGGGAAACTTAACGACAATGTTTATGTTGTGAAAGACTATGGTATGTTGTGAAAGATTATGGTAAGTTGCAAGTTGGTACAGGTATGCACATAAAACCCATGCTTAGTGAGATCGATATGTGATGAACCCTCGGTGTGGTATTGTTGAGTAAGTTATGATGTTAAGGTTTTAATAACATCCATGTTAAGTTTGATTATGGAATTTTACAATGATATTTATGTTAATTTACTTCATGTTAAATTTATGTAAAAGTGTGTATGATGCCTATTATTTGCATAGGAACTTACTAAGCTTTAAAGCTTACTCCTCTTTCTTTTTCCCTTGTCTTATAGTGTCACCAAGCCAGCTCAGGGATTGAAGACGGTCGGAAATCCATTCACACTATCAAATTTTCATTTTGGGTACTTATAATTACAACATTTTGAGCTATGGCATGTATAGGGACTTGGTCATTTTGCTATGTGTCATATTTGATTTGGCCAAATGTGTTGGCTTTAATGGTTGATAATTCATTTTGTAAATGGCCATTAAAATTAGCTAATATTGGATTAAGTATATATATGAATATGAAGATGTCTTTCATGGATATGGATTTTGCATGGTTTGAGATGATAAGTGTGAGATGTTGCATGTGATAGAAAATAGCTTGTAATTGATGTGTGGATGACTTGGTTGTCATTGAATTGGTTGCATGTATATGCTTAGATTGGTGTTGCTTGTTGTTGTGTAGGTTGGTGCAAGTAAGTGTGGCAAAATGGCTTTGTAACTAGCCTTATTTTTTTCCGAACGGGTAGACACACGGGTGTGTGTCTAGGCCGTGTGTGACACATAGCTTGCTCTATGGTTGTGTGCTCTGGCTATGTGTCCCCTGTATTTTGAGTTTTTAACTTCGAATTGGCCACACAGGCAGAGAGACGGCCATGTGTCTCAGCCGTGTGAAGGACACGGCCCAAGGACATAGGCTTGTGCCTAAGGCGTGTGAAGTCTGCACCTATTTTATGAAAAATTATGAAAATTAAATTTCCCACACAGCCTAAGTACACGGGCGTGTAGCTTGGCCGTGTGACTTCAATTTTTTGGTGATGTCATAAACAGAGAGTTACACGAGTTAAGGACACAGGTGTGTGTAAGCACACGGCCTGCCCACACGGGCGTGTGACCCTTGTTTTAGTGAAAATTTTTCTAAGTGTAGGGAAATTTTCTAAAGTCCTCGGTTTAGTCCCGAACCATTGCTAATGCATGGTTTTGGCCTCGTAGGCTCGTTTTATGGACTATTTGAATGTTTTTGAAAAGTTTTAAATTTGAGTAGAAATTCATGTCTCAGTTTTAAATGTTTGTTTCTATTTAAGTCCGATAATGCCTCTTATCCTATTCTGATGTCAAATACGGGTAAGTGGTGTTACATTTAATGGTATCAGAGCTACGGTTTAGTTAATTCCCGGACTAACGTAGCGTGTGTAAGAGTCTAGCTATACATGCCATAAATGAACCGTGATATTGTGATGACTCTTGACAACTTTAAATTGTGTTTTCATATAGTAATGGATCCCAATCAAGCCGAGGGTGATGAAGTCAAAAGTAATGCGTCGGCTCCCACTCAAGAGGCAGTGTCGTTTGATAGTAGGCCCTCTACGCTAGTCAAAGAGAAGGAGGCAGGGAAGCCTTTCTCCATATGATGAATGAGTGGTATACAGAATTTGTTCGAACAAATCTGAATGCCTAACCTTCTCCACCCCCACCTATTCCTCAACCGGTTTCCATGGCCCCACAAGGTATGGACTTTGTAAGAATGAATAAGGCCCAGTTGATAAAATCCAGAAGCATGGGGCCGAGGACTTCAAAGCTAATGTGGATGATGATCTCGAGAGAGCAACGTTTTGGCTCGAAAACTCCATCAGGGTATTTGATGAGTTATCCTGCACACCGGATGAGTGTTTAAAGTGTGCTATCTCACTTTTGAGAGATTCTGCATACCATTGGTGGAATACACTAGTATCAGTGGTACCAAGGAGAGGGTTACATAGGATTTTTTTCAAGAGGAGTTCCGAAAGAAGTATATTAGCCAACGGTTGATCAATCTGAAACGTACGAAATTTCTTAAGTTGAAATAGGGTCGTATGACTGTAACAAAGTACGAACGAGAATTTGCTAGACTGAGTAAGTATGCTTGGGAGTGTGTTTCCACCGAGGCCATCATGTGCAAGAGATTTGAGAATGGATTTAATGAAGGCATTTGTGTGTTAGTTGGGATCTTAGAGCTGAAAGCGTTTGTAGTGTTGGTTGAACGGGCTTGTAAGGCCGAAGAATTGAGCAAAAAGAAGAGGAAAACTAATCTTGAAGCTAGAGACTCGAGGAAGAGACCAATGAGTAAGTCGTTTCCATCTCAGTCCAAGAAGTTTAAAGAAATGTACTCCTGTTCGAAATTTTCAGCGACGTATTCATACGGAGATCGTGGGAAACAATATTCGAGTTTTAAATCTCAAGCCACCTCAATAGCGAGTGTGGGAAATGTAAAGTCTAATAGACCCCAATGTCAGCATTATGGCAGACGTCATCCCGACGGATGTAGAATAAATGACCGGGCTTGTTTTAAGTGTGGTTCTCAAGATCATTGTATCAGGGATTTCCCAGAGATGGTAGAGGAAGAGAAATTTCAGAGTGCAAGGCCTAGTAATACTACTTCTAGAGGAAGGCCCACGAGGAATACTAGAAATGAAGATAGTAGTAAAGGTGTTACTAAAGATACAGCCATGATATCGGAAGTGAGAGCACCGGCGAGAGCTTATTCCATTCGTGCTCGTGAGGACGCGTCTTCTGCCGATGTTATTAATGGTACTTTCTCTCTTTATGATACTGATTTTATTGCATTGATTGACCTTGGATCTACTCATTCGTATGTTTGTATGAATTTGGTAAATAATAAGAAATTGCCTATTGAGTTTACTGAATTTGTGATTAAGGTGTCAAACCCTTTAGGCAAACATGTTTTAGTTGACAAAGGATGTAAGAAATGTCCTTTGATGATTAGAGGTTACTGTTTTCTAACTGGCTTGATGTTGTTGCCATTTAATGAGTTTGATGTTATTTTGGGTATGGATTGGCTAACGTTACATGATGCTATAGTAAATTGTAGATAGAAAGTTATTGAATTGAATGTGAAAATGGTGAAATTCTTCGGGTTGAATCAGATGAGTCAGATAGATTGCCTGTGGTGATTTCTTAGATGTCAGCTCAGAAATGTATAAGAAAGGTTGTGAAGCTTATCTAGCTTATGTGCTAAACAT
Source organism: Gossypium hirsutum (assembly GCF_007990345.1). NCBI lineage: Eukaryota > Viridiplantae > Streptophyta > Magnoliopsida > Malvales > Malvaceae > Gossypium > Gossypium hirsutum. The sequence goes on from NC_053424.1 coordinate 72,560,345, forward strand.
GAAAGAGTTTGAATTTAAAATCGAATCACTGCTGATGGTGTGTGAATATTCGGATGTGTTCCCGGAAGAGTTGCCTGGGTTACCACCGATTAGAGAAGTTGAGTTTGGCATTGAGTTAGTCCCTGGTACTTCACCGATATTGATTGCTTCGTATAGGATGGCTCCGACTGAATTAAAGGAATTGAAAGCTCAGTTGAAAAATTGACAAATAAGGGATTCGCAAGACCGAGTTATTCTCTCTGAGGTGCACCGGTATTATTTGTGAAGAAGAAAGATGGTTCTATCAGACTTTGTATAGATTACTGACAGCTCAATAAGGTAACCGTAAGAACAAGTATCCCTTGCCGAGAATAGATAACTTGTTTGAACAGTTGAAAGGAGCAACAGTGTTTTTCAAGATTGATTTGAGATCCAGGTATTACCAGTTGAGAGTTAAAGAGTCAAATGTGTCGAAAACTGCTTTTAGAACAGGTACAGACACTATGAATTTCTTGTTATGCCATTTGGATTAACTAATGCCCCTGTTGTTTTCATGGACTTGATGAACTGAATTTGTTGATCGTATTTGGATAAGTTTGTAGTCGATTTTATTGATGACATACAAATCTATTCTCATGATGAGACCGAGCATGCCGAGCATTTGAGAACTGTTCTGTAAATTTTGAGAGACAAATAGCTGTATGCTAAGTTCAGTAAAAGTAAGTTTTGGCTCAGAGAAGTTGGATTTTTGGGACATATCGTTTCAGGTGATTGTATTCAGGTTGATCCCAGTAAAATTTCGGTGATTGTTGATTGGAAACCACCAAGAAATGTGTCTGAAGTCAGAATCTTTTTGGGCTTAGCCGGTTATTACCACTGATTTGTCAAAGGATTTCCGATGATTGCTACTCCTATGATGAAATTGTTGCCAAAAGATGTCAAGTTTGAGTGGTCCGAAAAATGTCAGAAAAGTTTTGAGAAATTGAAAGCTTTATTGGCCGAGGCACCAGTTTTAGTGCAACCTGAACCGAGAAAGGAATTTGTACTTTATAGTGATGCTTCAATGAATGGACTAGGATGTGTGTTAATGCAAGAAGGCAAGGTGATAGCTTTTGCCTCGAGACAGTTGAAGCCACACGAGAAGAATTATCCGACGTATGATTTGGAATTAGCTACTATTGTGTTTGCTTTAAAAATTTGGAGACATCATTTGTATGGTGAGAAATGTCATGTTTTTACCGACCATAAGAGTTTAAAGTATTTGATGACTCAGAAGGACTTGAACTTATAGCAACGAAGATGACTTGAATTGTTGAAAGATTATGAACTGGTTATTGATTAGCACCCGGGTAAAGCAAATGTATTCGCAGACACCATGAGTAGGAAGACCTTGTTTGCCTTGAGAGCAACGAACACGAGGTTGACTTTGTCCAATAATGGTTCCATCCTAGTTAAGTTGAGAGTAGACCGTTATTTCTTCAACAAATTTGTGAAGCTAAAAAATATGACAGTGATTTGCAAGCCAAGAGATCTCATTTTGAATCGATTAGTGATCCAGATTTTCATGTCGAGTCCGATGATTTTTAATGTTCTGAGGTAGAGTTTGTGTACCAAAGAATGATGAATTTATTTAGAAAATTCTTCATGAAGCGCATAATGGTTGTTTATCTGTGCATCCGGGTAGTACGAAAATGTATAACGATTTGAAGAAAATGTATTGGTGGTCGGTCATAAAAAGAGATATCTCTGAGTTTGTTTCTAGATGTCTGATTTGTCAACAAGTGAAAGTCGAACACCAAGTTCCTTCAGGTTTACTTCAGCCAGTGATGGTACCTGAGTGGAAATAGGATAGGATTACAACGGATTTCGTAACGAGTTTGCCTTTGACTCCGAGAAAGAAAGATGTCTATGGGTTGTGGTTGATAGATTGACGAAATCGGCTCATTTTATACTAGTACGTACTAATTAATCACTTGATAAGCTAGCTGGGCTGTACATTGCTGAGATTGTGAGATTGCCCGGGTACCTATTTCTATTATTTAAGATAGAGATCCGAGGTTTACTTTGAGGTTTTGGAAAAAGTTGCAAGAAGCCTTGGGTACGATATTGAATTTTAGTACTGCATTTCATCCATAAATCGACAGTCAATCCGAAAGGGTAATTCAAATGCTTGAAGATATGCTTCGATGCTGTGTTCTAGAATTTTAGGGTAGGGTAGTTGCTCAAATTTGCTTATAACAATAGCTATCAGTCGAGTATAAAAATGGCACCTTAGGAGGCATTGTATGGCCACAAGTACGGAACACCTTTGTATTGGACTGAGCTTAATGAGAAGCAGATTCACGGGGTTGACTTGGTTAAAGAAACCGAAGAAAAAGTAAAAATAATTTGAGATTGTTTGAAAGCTGCTTCTGATAGACAGAAAGCATACGCGAATTTGAAAAGAAAGAAGATTGAGCTTCAAGTTGGGGATAAAGTATTTCTAAAAGTATCTCCATGGAAGAAGATTCTCAGATTTGGCTGTAAAGGCAAGTTGAGTCCACATTTTATTAGGCTGCATGAAGTTATTGAAAGAATAGGGCCAATGGCATATTAGTTAGCTTTACCGACAGAGTTGGAAAAGATTCATAATGTGTTTCATTTATCGATGTTGTGACGGTATCGTTCTGATCCTTCACATTTGACTTCTCCGACACAGATTGAAATTCGACCGGATATGACGTACGTTGAAGAACCGATTAAGATTTTAGCTCGAGAGGTTAGACACTTGAGAAATAAAAGTATAGCCCTAGTGAACGTTTTGTGGCAAAGACACGGTATTGAAGAAGCTACATGGCAAATTGAGTCTATGAGAAAATAGTACCCAAATCACTTTTTTGGTAAGGTTTTCGGGGATGAAAATCCCTAAAGGGGGAGAGTTGTAACAACCCAATTATGGGGCTAGTCAGAATAATGGCTTCAGGACCACAAATCCGACATAGAAAAATTTATTTTTATTCTATTTTCATTGTCTATAGTTTCACTAAATGATTTCGTGAAAATTTCATTCGAAAATTTTGACGTCTAGGCACTCAATTTAGTAAAAATGACTAAATTTTAATAAGTGCAAATGTTGAGTTCTACAAGCTAGAGGTGTCCAATTACTATGAGATTTTAAATTGAATTTCCTTATATGGTAATTAGACTATTTTACTTTAAGTTGGACAAAAATAGACATGGGGTAAGAGAATTTTTGTGTTTTGAGAAAAGGGCATTTTGGTCATTTGGTAATAATAAAATAAAAAGGGAAAATAAAGTCAAAATTGTGTCCATCTTCTTCTACCTTGGCCAAAATTTTCAAGACACCATAGCTAGGGTTTTCTTCAACTTTCAAGCTTGATTGTAAGTACATCCTAGCCTCGTTTTAATGCTCTTTACGTTCTTAAAGTCGTTATCACCCGATCTTTCTATTTCTACCATTGTTTTGAAGTAGGGTTAATGTTTAAAAATTTACCCATGTGTGACATGCATTTATATTGATGTTTGATGGAAGATATTGTAAGTTTAAGGTGTGATAAGCAGCTTTTACTAAGTGATTTTTAGTGTAAATGTATAAAAAGGACCTATTTGTAAAAAGATGTAAAATTGGTTGGAAAAATCTAATTTGATGAAAAATATGGGCTGATGTGAGCATGTATATGGTTCGACTAGGCTTAGGTAAGAAAGAAATTGAATACATTTCATTTTACGAGCCTAGGGACTAATTTGTAAAATGTGAAACTTTAAGGGATAAAAAGGTAATTTTGCCATAATGTGATGTTTGGACTGATTTGAGTAATGTGAATATTCAATAAGTTAAATTTACTATTATGGATCAAGAAAAACAAAGTTCGGACCTTGATAGGGGAAAAAATAAGGTGTTTGGCTATTAGATCCTTTTTTACTATTTTTGTACCAAGGTAAGTTCGTATGCAAGTAATGCATCATTATTTACGCTTTAATTGCTTTAATATCGTATGAATTGTAATTTATTTTTTGAGCGTAATTGACGAAGTTCGACAAGAGAGAAAATCTCAGTTGAACCTTAGGAATAGTTAGGATACAAATGTCATGACATTAGGGTTAGTTGAGACTACGTGTAAGACCATATCTGGGATATGGCATCAATAAGAGACTTCGTGTAAGACAATAGCTAGGCTATTGGCATCGATATGAGATCTCATGTAAGATAATATCTAGGATATGGCATTGGTATGGTACTACGTGTGTGAGATATCCAGAGTATCCTTTAGTATTCCAAGTGGTTCAATGGGAAACTTAACGACAATGTTTAAGTTGTGAAAGACTATGGTATGTTGTGTAAGATTATGGTAAGTTTCAAGTTGGTATAGGTATGCACATAAAACCCATGCTTAATGAGCTCGATATGTGATGAACCGACGGTGTGGTATGGTTGAGTAAGTTATGATGTTAAGGTTTTAATAATGTTAAGTTTGATTATGAAATTTTACAATGATATTTATGTTAATTTACTTCATGTTAAATTTATGTTAAAGTGTGTATGATGCCTATTATTTTCATAGGAACTTACTAAGCTGTAAAGCTTACTCCTATTTCTTTTTCCCTTGTCTTGTAGTGCCACCAAGCCAGCTCGGGGGTTGAAGACAGTCGAAGATCCATTCACACTATCAAATTTTTATTTTGGGTACTTATGATTACAATATTTTGAGCTGTAGCATGTATAGGGACTTGGTCGTTTTGCTATGTGTCATATTTGATTTGGCCAAATGTGTTGGCTTTAATGATTGATATTTCATTTTGTAAATGGCCATTGAAATTGGCTAATATTGGTTGAAGTATATATATTAATATACAGATGTCTTTCATGGATGTCGATTTGAGATAAGTGTGAGATGTTGTATGTGATAGAAAATAGCATGTAATTGATGTGTGGATGACTTGGTTGTGGTTGAATTGGTTGTATGTATATGCTTGGATTGGTGTTGCTTGTTATTGTGTAGGTTGGTGCAAGTAAGGGTGGCAAAATGGCTTGGTAAATAGCCTTATTTTTGTCTACATGGGTAGACACACGGGCATGCGTCTAGGTCGTGTGTGACACATGGCTTGCTCCATGAGTGTGTGATCCGGCCGTGTGTCCCTTGTATTTTGAATTTTAGCTTCGAATTGGCCACACGGGCAGAGACACGGCCGTATGTCTCATCCGTGTGAAGGATACGTCCTAGGGACATGGGCGTGTGCATAGGGCGTGTGAAGTTTGCACCTATTTTATGAAAAATTATGAAAATTAAATCGCCCACACGGCCTAAGCACATGGGTGTGTGACTTGGCTGTGTGACTTTAATTTGTTGATGACGTCATAAAAAGAGAGTTGCATGGGTTAGGGACACTGGCGTGTGTGACCACACGGCCTGCCCACTCTGGCATGTCCCAAGCCACACGGGCGTGTGACCCCTGTTTTAGTGAAAAAAATTAAGTGTAGTGAAATTTTCTAAAGTTCTCGATTTAGTCTCGAACCACTCCTAATGCATGGTTTGGGCCTCGTAGTCTCGTTTTAAGGACTATATGAATGTTTATGAAAAACTTTAAATTTGAGTGGAAACTCATGTCTCAATTTTGAATGTTTGTTTGAATTTAAGTCCGGTAATGCCTCGTACCCTGTTTTGGTGTCGAATATGGGTAAAGGGTGTTACACATATCGGATGATTTGGCTTTGAGCCATGATAATTGTTCTTGAGAAAAGTTACCTTGATTTGGCTATGGACCATGGTAAAGGTACTTATCGTATGAGACTATTGAGTATCCAATTTCTATTTCAAATGGTTCAACAGGTAAACGAATGATGTGGTTGAGAAAGAGGTTACTACGAGGCGATACAGATATGTACAGAACCTATTTGAGTATTAGATAGAGAAAGTTCAGTGAGATGGTATTTAATCATGTTGTAAGACATGTTAAAGGTTTGTAGTTAATGTGAAATTGGTTGATTCACTTTTATTCAATGAATTAAGTTATTTACATACGAGCTTACTAAGCTATGAAGTTTACTTTGTGTTATTTTTCTATGTTTTATAGTGAATGAAGGCTAGCTCGGATCCGGAATTCATCGGGAACATCATCACATTATCAAGCATTTTTTGGTGCTTTTTGAGTTGTGTATATATTGTATATGACATGTATAGGTTAGATGTGGTATTTTGGCTGTGATTATAGCCATGAGAGTTGGCTTGTAAATAATGTTAATAATGATGTATGTTTGGCTAATAAAAACGACTTATTTTGGCAAGTTTGGTATGAGTATGGTTAATTGAATTCTGGAGTTTAAATGCTTGAAAAATGCTTTGATGAAGTATGATTTTAGAAGTTGAGTTGATAAGTATTTGATTAGGTAAATTGCATTAAATTGAGTATTGAAATTGGTTGAAATGGATATTGTATGTATTGTGCATTTGGTTGATGTTTTTGGCTGCCTAATTGTATGATGAAATGGTACCATTTTGGTTGTTTAGGTGAGCATGAGTTGGGGTGGTAAATTGGCCTTGTAAATGGCCTATTTTTTTCCACACAGGCAGAGACACGGGCGTGTGTCTCTGCCGTGTACAACACACGGTCATATTACACGGTCGTGTGTCCCCTGGTATTGATTTTAAAATGAAGTCAGTATGCTCCACACGGTCTCACACACAGGCATGTGACTGGTCGTGTGGTACAAGTCAGTATACCCCATAATTGGTGCATAACCTAGCACATGGGCGTGCGACTTGGCCGTGTTGCATATGTCAGTATACCCTGTAGATTTTACAGTGCCTGGCACCTGGGCTTGTCCTCCGCCGTGTGATACAAATCAATATGTATGCCCTATTTCCATACGGCCTGAGACACGGGCATATCTGGAGCTGTGTGAGGCACATGGCTTGTTCACACGGGCGTGCGAACCCTATATGGTTGAAAATTTTTTTTCCAAAATTTTCGTATGATATCGGTTTAGTACCAATCAACTTTTAAAGCATGTTTAAGGCCTCGTAGGCCCATATAAGGGACAATGTGTTTGTGTTGAATGATTTTTGAGAATGGATGCTTTATGGTTGATAAATGTATGCTATATGTTGTGTATTGATCGGTAGTACCTCGTAACCCTACTTCGACGACAGATACGGGTTAGGGATGTAACATGCACCATCCCAAGCAAGCCTGAAACTTAAACCTTCTCCCATTCTTTTTCCATGGCAACCTTCGGTGGTGAAAGACAAATGGGGAAGAAAACATTTTGTTTTCTTTATTTTATTAACCTTTTATTTTATTAATAATAAATTAACTTATAAAATATATAAAATTTAAAGATTTTAAAGTATCCAACCGTCCCACTATCTTCAGTATGGGTAAATTACCTATTAAGGCCATCCAACTATAATTCTTTAAGCAATTAACACCTTTAAACTAATAGCGATTGACTTTTTCAACTTTTACAATTTACTCTGTTTTAATTAATTAACTATCGTAACATTAAAATTTTTTAATAAAACTTTAATACCACCTTAATGAAACTATGTAAATATTTATAAAAATATTTACTGCTCGGCTTATAGAAATGAGGTCCCAATACCTCATTTTTTAAAACCACTTGACCTTAGGGTCTTACCACTCGAACTTAATAAACCACTTAAACAACATAAATTAACAAATTAAAAACCTTTTTAAAATCACATTTGACTCGTAAATATTAAGGAATAATATTTATGAACTTAATCGTCAAATTTGGTGGCCCCTAAACCACTATTTCCGACACCATTGAAAAATGGGTTGTTACAGCTACACACCAATATTGAGTTCCCCAAAACTCGTCCATCCAATAACACACTAGTTTGTGGACAAGCCACCACATACATACCAACAAATGGTGACATAGCACATCTTGTATAAGCTTGTTTCGTTATGAGATGGTCAAAGGAAAAAAATTAGAGTGAAATTGATGGTTGGAGAATATAAAATAATTGAATAAAAGAAAATAAAATATGTGTTTTATTTACTAGGGTAATTGGCACAGAAAAGAGAAAACAAAAAGGAAGAAACTGATCATGACAAAGACAGTGGTTCGACGGTGGCGAAGTCGGTGGCTCAACGATGGTCCAACTATAAGGGTACGGTTGTTTGATTATGGTGCAAAATGCAAGTAGGGAGGAGGGTTTGGTCACTTTTAATTGAAATAAATAGGAAAAGGAGGGAAGAGAAGAAAATCAGTGGAGAAAAAGGTGACCTGCGGTGGTTACAGTAGTGGATACAGCAGCTCACAGTGATGCATTGTGGAAGAGGGGAGGGGAAACTAAAGGGAAAAGTGAGGGAATGTTGGTTGAGGACAGTGGTGAGGTGTTGGTACAAATAAACTCACGGTGGTGGAAAGAAATTGAAAGTTGTTGTGGTAGCCAAAAATAGAGAAAAATGAGGGGAAGAAAATGAAAAAGATGGAGATTAGGATGCAAATAGGGGTGATGGATGACAGAAAGGGTGTTGTAGCTTGCTCAACCATGACCAGGTTCAATGTACCATAAGCATATGGCAAGAGAAGAGCTTTTGGCAACGGAGTGAGACAAGGAGGGAAAAGGGGGGATGTGTTTCATTTTGAAAATGCAAGTTTGACTTGCTAATGGAGCAAAGGAATCCTCCTAGTATGGTAACATTGGTGGATGACAAGGCTAGCTAGAACATGCTAAAAATGTGAAAATATTAAATAAAAAAAATGTGCACAAAAGGATTCAAACTAGAGACCTCAAAGATAGCCAAGGAGCTTCCTACCACTAAGCCACAACTCTTCCTTATTTTCAATAATACGTGAATAATTTTAAGACGTAAGAGCTAGCAGATTCATCCTCTTTACTAAATTAAATTAATTAAGAAAATGGGATGTGACAATTCTACACTGCTTAAAAGAAATTTCTTCCTCGAAATTACTTGATGGAATTAGATGTAGATATTGTTGCTGCATCGCATCTTCAGGTTCCCAAGTTGCCCCACTCGAATCATGATTTCTCCACAACACTTTCACAAGCAGAACTTACTTCCTTCTTTAAACTTTCACAACACGATCAATGATTTGTACCAGTTCCTCTTCAAATGTCAAATCAGAATTGACCTCAATATTCTCTATGGAATCACATTAGAAGGGTTCGATCGATAGCATCACAACATGGACACATGAAACACATTGCGAATAGAACCCAACTCTGGATGTAACTCCAACTGATAAGCCACTAGTCCAATCCTCTTAATGATGCGATAAGGTCCAATGAATCTTGGACTCATCTTCCTCTTATGACCAAATCTAAATATCCAAGGTAAAACCTTAAGGAAGACTTCTTCACCCACATTATACTCAATATCCCTCATCTTCAAGTCCAAGTAGGACTTCTATCGATCTGATGTAGCTTTCAATCGATCCCAAATAATCTTCACATTGTTTTACGTCTCTTGAACTAAATAAGGTCCCAACACTTTCTTTTCTCCCAAATCTGTCCAATATAAAGGTGTCTTCCACTTGTGCCCATATAGTGCCTCATATGGCACCATCTGAATGTTCGATTGAAAACTATTGTTATAAGAAAATTTTATAAGTGGTAAATGCTCTTCCCAATTACCTCAAAATTTGATTACACAACCTCACAACATATCCTTGAGAATCCGAATAACCCTCTCAGAGTGCCCATCAAACTATGGATGATAAGCAGTACTGAAATTCAATCTTGTGTTGAGTGCCTCATGCAAACTTTTCCAAAATCTTGACGTAAAGCGAGGATCTCTATTAGAAATTATAGACACTCATACCCTATGAAGTCTCACAATCTCAGCAATGTACAACCTCGTCAACTTCTGCAATGAATAATCAGTGCACACATGTAAGAAATAGGCAGATTTCATCAATCAATCCATAATCACCCAAATAGAATATTTCTAGGATAACGTCAACAGTAATATACTAACAAAATTCATGGTGATATGATCCACTTCCATTAAGGAACTTGAATAGGTTAGAGCAAACCCAAAGGAAATTGGTGTTCAGTCTTGACTTGGTGACACATCAAGCACCTAGCCACAAAGTCAGTCACATGACTTTTCAATCTTGGCAACCAATACTGCTCATTGGAAACACAAAAATTTACACACTTTTTCATACCCTTTTTAACTTAAATTTATGCAAATTTGGTTAAATTCTTGTTATAAAATAATTAATTTTTATAAAATAATTAAAGTGCACTTAAAATATGAACATGTTAAAGTTTAGTTAATTTTACAATTATTTTTGATGAATTTTTGTTATTGTTGATGATTTGTACAAAGGGCGAAAAATGGCTCAGCAGACACTGCTAGAAGCACAAAATCGAGAAGCAATTTGAAGTATCGAGGTGATTTAGTTTCCAGCCTAAGACAGTCCAAAATTTTTATGTATTAATTCATAATATAGTTAATTTTAATTTATATCTAAGTTAATTTGGGTTAATAAATTATTATTAATTAATTATGAAAATGGTTCGATTGAACCGAACCGAGTGAACCGAACCAGCCAAGGAGAGGACAACCGAAAACCGTCCAAGTGCTGACCCAATTCAGCTCATTAGCTGATTATTTAGGCTGCAAAAAAGCCCTTGAAGGCTTGTTCAAATTGCAAATCAGCCCCTCCACAATTGATGGCTTTGAAGATTTGCCCCAAGCCATATTTAGCAAAATTGAAGCCATCAACTTTGCCACATAGATGGCCGGCCAAGGGTTGCTCTTTGGCTGCTATTTTTGGAAAATTTTAGCTGCCACATTTAGCTATAAAACCCCCCTTGGCTGATCATTCAAGTCATCCCTCATTCGTTCACATCTCTTCTCTCTTCTCTCACTTTCCCCTCTCATTTTCCCATTCTAAGTCCCTTGCTCTTCTGTCGATTTCTCCCCTTGAGAAAGGGTTCTTCTTCAACCATTTTGGAGCAGCAATTTAGTGTTCATAGAAGCCACAATTATCTGATCTGGTGGCTCTGCCGCATATATCTGTTCTAGTTGCTCTACCACGATTATCTGTATCTGGTGACTGTCACATTATCTGTTCTGGCAGCCATGCTGCATATTTCTGTGGCATGTAGCGGTTGGGTGGGTCGAGTAGTCTCCCCACATGGTGAAAGGTTGGTATGGGGGTGTATATGGTTGGATATGGGTTGGGTTTTGCATAAACATGTGATATCTGTTCTGTTCTGTTATGGGACTATGGGCTCTATTCTGACTTCTGTTCTGGGCTAAGGCCAACTTATTCTGTTCTCTGTGGTTTAAACCGATATAGGCTATGGTTGGGTTAATTTACACACTGAGTTTCCCCAAACTCACCCTTTATTTTCATCCACGCAGGTAATCCCCAACCATAGTGGGCTTGGAGCTGTGAGGGATTCGGAGTGGCCACACATTCTGGAAGTTAATTTTCTTCTAGTGAACTGGACATCATTTTTATTTACGTTTAAGGTTTTGGGTTCTTTAATTGTAATAAGGCTGCTTAATTATTTTTATGGTTTTAATATGTTTTATTAAGATAGGTATTACTTATATTTAACTGTCGAAATTGAATAGCTTTTAGGGCGCGTTTTCAAAAACAGTAATTGATTTCAAAAATACACGACAACAAGTAAAGCTTCTGCAATGAAAATATTTTCCAAAATTAATCACTTTTCCTAAAAAGGACTTAATCAAATTGGTTTTCTAGAAATATACATGACGTTAAGGTGTGGCAATGGCAGTGTGCATGTCTAGGATTGGATCTGAAGGGAGCTTGGTACTTAAGCAGCCCGATGGACTCACCTCCTCCTTTCTGGTTTCCTACCTAGTGCTCGGCTTCCATTCACTTTAACCTGTATTGAAATTCTTTTAAAACACTAAGTAAGTTTTTCTAGAACAACGACCTGAAATGTTTTGAACGCTTCGATGTGACATGTCGGATCCGGCCATAACATCTGGACCGAGTTTGGGGTGTTACATTTAGTGGTATCAGAGCCAAGTTGCAACAACTCGGCTGTGGAATGAGTTTACAAAAACAAAGAATTTCAAAAAAAAAATTTTATTTAAAAAAAACTTGGTTTTGAAAATTTAGATCCTTAGAAGGTGGCATTCCGAATCTCCAGCCCAAGCTTGTAAGTATTACTCTGAACTTCTCTGAATAATTTCCTGAATTATCTGTCTGTACTGAAATCCTACTTGGATAGGATGATACTGAAACCATAGGAAAATTTGATAAGAGACTGAAACTGTAGTTAGACTTCGATTCTGCGAAAACAAACTTTGAATTACTGTTTGATTCATAAAACATCGGTAATAAACACTGGAATATTGAATTAATGCATAAAAATTCGTAATCAGATAATACGATATGCGTACAAGAGCCGCTCGTGGAAGAGGCCGTGGATGGGGCCGAGGAAGTGCCGAATGAGTCTTCGTTTTCGGGACATACGCCGGCGGCGGATGCACCGGTACCACTAGCAACGGAGGTGGAGTCTCATGACCTCCGTGCCGGGGATGATGCCCTGTCACAAGCAATACTTCGGGTTCTGGAAAGGGTTACCGGGGCAAGTACAGGCAACAAAATTCGGGGATCTATTTCTGAATGACTTCGGGCTAACGGAGCGGAGATCTTAATGGGTGTGTCTGGTGCAGCCCCGAATGTGGCGAATTATAGATGACTTGGACTGCTCTGTGGAGCAGAAGCTGAAGGGAGCCGTATCGTTGTTACGGGACGAGGCTTATAGTGGTGGCTCACTGTGAGAGAAGGGACCCCAGCTGATAGGGTAATGTGACAGCCCAAAATTGACCCTAGTCGGGAAGTGGTTTCGGGACCGCTAAACCGAGTCACCGAAATGTTTGAATGTGATATTTATTGTCTAGAATATGTAATTATGAATGTGTGAAAATTTCAAGCTTCGATTTAGTCGATTGCATGTGAATTCAGTTAGTAGGATTTGTATGACACTTTTGAAATGTGATAGGCTAATCTATAAGGATCTAATAGTTCATGTAATAAAAGGGAGGACTTGCATGTCAAATTTCCCCCTAATTAGTAGTGGCCGGCCATGCTATGAGTGGAAACATGTCACAAACATGTTATGTTAGTGAGGTATGTTAGGAAAAATAAAATAAGGAGTATGGGTAATAAAGAAATGGAAAAAAAAAGAATGTGTGTGAGTGTTCCCCCCTCCATTGCCGTGAGTTAAAGAAAAGAAAAAAAAATTTGTTCATCCTTTTTCATTTCTTTTGGCTGAAAATTCTAAGGAAGGAGGAATTCATTTCTTTTGGTCGAAAATTCTAAGGAAGGAGGAAGGAGTTCTTGCTTCATGTTTGGTTTGGAAGAGGATTAGGAGGAGGTTTGGCCATACTTGTATCTAGATTAAGGTATGTTTGAGGTTGTGCCATGAGATTCATGCATGTTTTTAGTTGCTAGCTTGAGTTCTAATTAGCCCATGGTTCAAATCTTTGCTATGACATGGGGATGATATTCGGCCTAGGTGGATTTTGTGTTAATGTCGTTGCATGCTAAATATGAAGCTTGTTAATGATACATGTGATGGTGGATTGATGACTCTTGGATTTTCTTTTTAGCATTTTTGAGTGAGACATTAAGTTCTTTGTTTAACCATGACCAAAATTGAAATGGTTTGGTGTTGTGATGTATTCGGCTATGGTATATCCATAAGTATGATTTATGCTTATTGCATGGTAGGTAAGATTTGTGTTTTGGATTTATGTTCATGTTTAGTTATAATCAACTTTGAGATTCGGCTCTTGCACATATATATATATGTTTGCACATGACGTATTGGTATGACATATACAATATCTCAAGGTATATATTTACATATGATGGTGTTTCGGTTATGGAGTACATGATGGATGCATATTGAGTTATAATATGTAATGCATTAGTTAGTAAAAGGTATGCCATTTGTGTGTGGTATTGAGTATATAATTGGCCTCAACATAGACATGCATAATCGGCCACATGAATGAGTACATAGGTTGATGTGTTGTTCGGCCATAGGTAAGCATATTGAAGGCTTTATCTTGACTTAGAAAATTCGGCTAAGGAGAGTATTAACTAATGTGTTGAGTTTGATTCATGATTCTGTACATATGTGACTTTAATGTCTAATGAATATATGTGGGCCATGTACCTGGAGTTCCTCTTTTCGATGCTCAAATGATTAAATCAATTTATTTGTTAAATTAAGCTCAAGAGCAAAGGGGTACTAAATCCGATAAAGGGAAGGAAAAAGTGGTCGAATAGCCATCGGAATCGTTCGACAACATCCGAGGTAAGTTTTCGAGTAATGGGACTTAAATTATGATTCGATTAGATTATGTCTTAAGTAAATCAAAATCATGCTCTTATATGTGGCTATTGAGCCGAAATTGTAAATATGATAAGTGTCTTGTGTTTGAGCTTTGGTAATGAAAATGAAATATGAATGTGTCATGATTTATTGATATATGTGCATGGTTACTCGAATGATATCCGGGCTAAGTCCCGAAGGCTTTTGTGCTAAGCGACTACATCCGGACTAAGATCTGAAGGCATTTGTGCTAGCGACTATATCCGGGCTAAGTCCCGAAGGCATTTATGCTAGTGACCATATCCGGGTTAAGACCCGAAGGCCTTGTGCGAGTGGTTATATCCGGCTAAACCCCGAAGATGCTTGATTTGGGAACGAACGATCTTGCTGTAAAAATTTAAATTAATACGCTCGTAAAATCCCAGCGATGAGGTATGTTTCGTGTGTGCTTTGAATTAGTTGATCCCTTACAAATCTGTATTCGCTCAGTCGATAAATGAGCTACCGGCCTTTGGCTAAGTTGATCTTTTGTGTATGAACATAAGGGTTGGTAATGTGAAGTAAGTATGATATTGAAAATTTGTGCATATGAAATTATCCGTTTAGCTATATGAATGCTATACTTTTGTTGTGCTAGAATCCCTTCCTCAAAACTTACTAAGCATAAATTGCTTACTCCGTTTCTTTGTTTCTCTGTTTTATAGATTTTGGCTCGTCAGCTATCGGACTCGGGATTTTTGGAAGTCAAAGTCTCCCACACTATCAAAGCCCCCTTTTGGTATAATTTTGGTTGAACTTTGAAATGGCATGTATAGGACTACCCTTTTGTTGTTGGTCATGTACCCTTCAGTTTTGTGTAAATTTGGATAGCCATGCGAAAATGGCTTAAATATACTTTGATCATAGCATTATAATCGTTTTGTATGTTGTCCGTCGAGAGGTATGGAAATGTTGGTAACGGTTAGCCATGGGAAGGGTTATTCTTGATCACTTTTGGAATATGTATGACAAACTCTAGTTGATCCATGGAGGATCATGAAATAGGTAAAGTTTACCTTAAAAAAATAGATGCTGGCAGCAGCAGTGATGTGGATGTGAAAAATCACTAAAAATAGTAGGAATGGAATTAAATAGTGAATAAATTATGTAAACTAACCTTGATGAATCTATTTTAATAGGAAAGTAACGAAACGATCATATGGACAGTATGTTAAGAGATATTCAGGTTCTCGTGAGACAGGGCCAGAACGGTTTCTGGATTCCCTGTTCCGACTTTGGAAATTCATTATAAATTAACCAGAGATAATTAGAAGTCATGCCATATATGCATAGATTCCTTTTTGAGTCTAGTTTCTATAGAAACAGAAGACATCAGTATTGAAGCCCTGTACAGGGAGATATCCAAGTCGTAATGGGCAAAGGTCAGTGTAGTCGATCCCTCTAACATGGGAGACTTTGACTAATAAACTGTACTAATTGGCCAGACCAAAAATTCTAGAAAAAATTTATAGATGCATATATGAGTCTAGTTTCAGGGAAAAATCACGAAGCTGATTTTCGAGTTGTGAAACTCAAGATATGATTTTTAAGGTGACAGTGACGCAGTTAGCCAGCTTGCCTGGAAAATTTAAAATGGATTGTGCAAAGAAGTGATTTAAGTCAGCAAACCCCTCGTGTCCGACTCCGGCGACGGACTCGGGTACAGGGTGTTACAATTTTATTGGTATCAGAGCTACGGTTTAGTCGATTCTAGGACTACCGTAATACGTTTGGGTCTAGCTATACATGCCATTTTGTGATTATTTGATAGTGTGGTGATTTCTGACGATTGAAAATGTGTTTTTTTATAGTAATGGATCCCGATCCCGACCGAGCGGTAGCTGATGATCTTGAGAGTGTGGCGCCTGCTCCCGCACAAGGGACAGCTCCGGCGGACTCTCAACCGATTGCTAGTAATCCGAATGACGAAGCTACACAAGCTTTCTATAGCGTAATGAATGATTGGTTCAACCAATACATTCGAACTAATACGGCTGTTCCACAACCTCCATTCTAGACTAATGCCACCCCCGCACCTACAATACCTCCGGCAACTGACCAAATAAGGTCAAATAAGCCCCCAGTTGACAGAATCCGAAAACACGGGGCTACTAAATTTAAAGCTACGGACAGCGATGATGCTGATCAAGCTGAATTTTGGTTGGACAACACTATCCAGGTACTCGACGAGCTATCTGGCACACCCGATGAGTGCCTAAAGTGTACTATCTCCTTGCTACGTGATTCTGCCGACTATTGGTGGAATACGTTGACTTCTGTTGTGCCTAGAGAGCAAGTAACTTGGGAGTTTTTCCAAACCAAGTTTCGGAAAAAGTATATCAGTCAGAGATTCATTGACCAAAAACGGAAGGAATTTCTTAAACTCAAACAAGGTTCCATGTCGGTTACCGACTATGAACGAAAATTTGTGAAGCTTAGCCGATATGCGCGAGAATGCATTTCTTCAGAAGCTGTGATGTGTAAACGTTTTGAGGATGGACTAAATGATGATATAAAGCTATATGTTGGCATCTTGGAAATCCGAGAATTTGTGGTACTTGTTGAGCGAGCTTGTAAAGCCGAGGAGCTAAGTATGGAGAAAAGAAAACCTGATATGGGAGCAGAGGAGTTTCGTAAGAGGTCTTCGGGGAAGCCCTTCCCACAGTCATCGAAGAAATTTAGAGATGACTTAGGCCGGTCTAGGGACACTTCGGGTTTCTCTAGACGAGATCGCGATCGACCCCTTGTGAGCACACGAGTCACTTCGGTCGCCAGTGTTGGAAATGATCGTCGGGACAGAACAGAATGTCGATATTACGGTAAATGGCATTCGGGGAGTTGTAGATTCCATGACCGCTCCTGTTACAAGTGCGAATCAGTTGACCACTTCATTAAAGATTGCCCGAGGTTGTCTGAACAGAATGTAAATCAGAGTGGGAAACCGGGTGCTACCGGTACTTTTACTCTCTTTGATACTAATGTGATTGCTTTGATTGACCCTGGTTCTACTCATTCTTATATATACGAAACCTTAGCATCCAGTAAGACTTTACCT
The DNA here is from genome assembly GCF_007990345.1 of Gossypium hirsutum. Classification (NCBI taxonomy): domain Eukaryota; kingdom Viridiplantae; phylum Streptophyta; class Magnoliopsida; order Malvales; family Malvaceae; genus Gossypium; species Gossypium hirsutum. The sequence continues at coordinate 72,577,751 of NC_053424.1, forward strand.
ATTGAGTCTACTGAGTTCGTAATTCGGGTGTCAAATCCCTTGGGTCGTTACGTGCTTGTCGACAAAGTGTGTAAGAATGTCCCCTAGTAATTCGAGGTTCCTGTTTTCCGGCGGACTTGATGCTTTTGCCGTTTGATGAATTTGATGTTATTCTTGGTTTGGATTGGTTGACCATGCATGATGCGGTTGTGAATTGCAAAAGCAAGACTATGGATTTGAGGTGCGCAAATAACGAGATGATCCGAGTTGAGTTTACGGACTTGGATGGGTTGCTAGCTGTAATATCCTCAATGTTGGCCCAGAAATATGTAAGAAAAGGGTGCGAAGCATACCTTGCATATGTACTTGATGACAAAGAATTAGAAAAGAAACCCGAATCTGTGCCGGTGGTTTGTGGATACCCGGATGTTTTTCCTGAAGAATTACCGGGTTTACCACCTGTTCGGGAGGTAGAGTTTGGTATTGAACTTGTACCTGGAACTACGCCAATTTCGATAGCTCCGTATCGTATGGCACCAACCGAGTTAAAGGAGTTGAAGCTCAGTTGCAAGAGTTGACTGATAGAGGTTTCGCTCGACCAAGTTTCTCACCTTGGGGTGCACCAGTATTGTTTGTGAAGAAGAAGGACGGAACCATGAGGTTGTGCATCGACTATCGTCAGCTGAATAAAGTGACAATAAAGAATAAATATCCGATACCGCGTATTGATGATTTGTTTGATCAACTAAAGGGAGCCTTAGTGTTTTCAAAGATAGATTTGAGATCGGGTTATTATCAGTTGCGAATTCGAGATTCGGATATACCTAAAACTGCTTTCAGAACGAGATACGGCCACTACGAGTTCTTAGTGATGCCGTTTGGGCTCACTAATGCCCCTGCGGTATTTATGGACTTGATGAATCGGATCTTCAGACAGTATTTGGATCGGGTCGTAGTTGTGTTTATTGATGACATCTTGGTCTATTCAAGAGATGAGACCGAACATGCTGAGCACCTGAGATTAGTGTTGCAAATTTTACGGGATAAGCAGTTATATGCTAAGTTCAGTAAGTGTGAGTTCTGGTTAAGAGAGGTTAGCTTCTTGGGCCACGTGGTATCCGCATCGGGTATTCGAGTTGACCTGAACAAAATTTCAGCCATACTTAACTGGAAGCCTCCGAGAAATATTACTGAGGTTCGGAGCTTTTTGGGACTTGCCGGTTACTACCGACGGTTTGTAAAAGGTTTCTCGATGATAGCCACACCGATGACGAAGCTACTTCAAAAAGATGTTAAGTTCGAATGGACGGAAAAATGTCAGAAAAGTTTTGATCAACTGAAAACTTATTTGACCGAAGCTCTAATTCTAGTGCAGCCCGAATCAGGCAAAGAGTTTGTCATTTATAGTGATGCGTCCCTACTTGGGTTAGGTTGCATATTGATGCAAGAAGGTCGAGTTGTGGCCTATGCGTCGAGACAATTAAAGCCACATGAGAAAAATTATCCGACCCATGATCTCGAACTAGCTGCCATCGTATTCGCTTTAAAAATATGGCGACATTACTTATTTGGTGAAAAGTGCCATGTATTTTCGGATCACAAAAGTCTCAAATATTTGATGACTCAAAGAGACTTAAATCTGCGACAAAGACGTTGGCTCGAGTTGTTAAAGGATTATGAGATTGTCATTGACTATCACCCGGGAAAGGCTAATGTGGTTGCGGACGCCTTAAGCCAGAAATCACTATTTGCTTTACGAGCGATGAATGTACTCTTGTCTATTCTACCCGACAATGTGTTAGTAGCTGAATTAAAGGTCGAACCATTATTGATTCATCAAATTCGTGAAGCTCAGAAAGTCGACGATGAATTGGTTGCAAAACGGTCTGAGTGTGTTCCGAACAGGGAATCGGAGTTTCAAATTGATGATGATGATTGTTTGAGGTTCAGAAGTCATTTGTGTGTTCCAAGGAATTCGGAACTCATTTCGATGATTCTGAACGAAGCCCATTGTAGCCGAATGTCAATTCACCCGGGGAGTACGAAAATGTACAACGATTTAAAACGTCGGTTTTGGTGGCATGGTATGAAGCGAGACATCTCCGACTTTGTTTCAAGATGTTTAATATGTCAACAAGTGAAAGCGGAACATCAAGTGCCTTCAGGATTACTTCAGCCGATCATGATACCCGAGTGGAAATGGGATCGAGTCAAGATGGACTTTGTGTTCGGACTGCCATTGTCAGCAAGTAAGAAGGATGCGATTTGGGTTGTTGTTGATAGACTGACTAAGCCGGCTCACTTTATCCCCGTGCGTACGGATTTTTCATTGGATAAACTAGCTGAATTGTACGTTTCTCAGATTGTGAGATTACACGGGGTACCTATTTCTATCGTGTCGGATAGAGATCCGAGATTTACCTCACGATTTTGGAAGAAATTGCAAGAAGCTTTGGGTACCAAGCTGCATTTTAGCACTGCTTTTCACCCCCGAACCGATGGTCAATTCGAGCGGATAATTCAGATACTTGAGGATATGTTGAGATGTTGCATCCTCGAGTTCAGTAGTTCATGGGAACGGTATTTACCTTTGATTGAATTCGCTTACAACAATAGTTTTCAATCAAGTATTAAGATGGCACCTTACGAGGCTTTGTACGGTCGTAAATGCCGTACACCATTGTTTTGGACCGAGCTGGTGAAAGTAAAATTTTTGGAGTTGATTTGATTAAAGATGCCGAACAGAAAGTAAAGGTAATCCGTGAAAGTCTGAAGGCAGCCACAGATCGTCAGAAATCGTATGCGGATTTGAAACGAAAAGACATTGAATATCAGGTGGGAGATAAAGTGTTTCTTAAAGTTTCGCCTTGGAAAAAGGTACTCAGATTTGGCCGTAAGGGCAAGTTGAGTCCGAGATTCATTGGGCCGTACGAAATCTCTGAACGAGTTGGTCAAGTTGCGTATAGATTGATTTTGCCCCTTGAACTGGAAAAGATTCACGATGTCTTTCATGTTTCGATGCTTCGACGTTATAGATCCGATCCGTCACACGTGATTAATCCATCAGAAGTTGAAATTCAATCTGACTTGAGTTATGAAGAAGAACCGATTCGTATCCTAGCTCGTGAAGTGAAAAAGTTGCGAAACAAAAGGGTTCCGTTAGTAAAGGTGTTATGGCTCAAACACGGAGTCGAAGAAGCTACTTGGGAACCGAGAATGCCATGAAAGAACGATACCCAAACTTATTTACCGGTAAGATTTTCGGGGACAAAATTTCTTAAGTGGGGGAGAGTTGTGACAGCCCAAAATTGACCCTAGTCGGGAAGTGGTTTCGGGACCGCTAAACCGAGTCACCGAAATGTTTGAATGTGATATTTATTGTCTAGAATATGTAATTATGAATGTGTGAAAATTTCAAGCTTCGATTTAGTCGATTGCATGTGAATTCAGTTAGTAGGATTTGTGTGACACTTTTGAAATGTGATAGGCTAATCTATAAGGATCTAATAGTGCATGTAATAAAAAGGGAGGGCTTGCATGTCAAATTTCCCCCCTAATTAGCAGTGGCCGGCCATGCTATGAGTGGAAACATGTCACAAACATGTTATGTTAGTGAGGTATGTTAGGAAAAATAAAATAAGGAGTATAGGTAATAAAGAAATGGAAAAAAAAGAAAGAATGTGTGTGAGTGTTCCCCCCCCATTGCCGTGAGTTAAAGAAAAGAAAAAAAAATTTGTTCATCCTTTTTCATTTCTTTTGGCCGAAAATTCTAAGGAAGGAGGAATTCATTTCTTTTGGCCGAAAATTCTAAGGAAGGAGGAAGGAGTTCTTGCTTCATGTTTGGTTTGGAAGAGGATTAGGAGGAGGTTTGGCCATACTTGTATCAAGATTAAGGTATGTTTGAGGCTGTGCCATGAGATTCATGCATGTTTTTAGTTGTTAGCTTGAGTTCTAATTAGCCCATGGTTCAAATCTTTGCTATGTCATTGGGATGATATTCGGCCTAGGTGGATTTTGTGTTAATGCCATTGCATGCTAAATATGAAGCTTGTTAATGATACATGTGATGGTGGATTGATGACTCTTGGATTTTCTTTTTAGCATTTTTGAGTGAGACATTAAGTTCTTTGTTTAACCATGACCAAAATTGAAATGGTTTGGTGTTGTGATGTATTCGGCCATGGTATATCCATAAGTATGATTTATGCTTATTGCATGGTAGTAAGATTTGTGTTTGGATTTATGTTCATGTTTAGTTATAATCAACTTTGAGATTCGGCTCTTGCACATATATATATGTTTGCACATATTGGTATGACATATACAATATCTCAAGTATATATTTACATATGATGGTGTTTCGGTTATGGAGTACATGATGATGCGTATTGAGTTATAATATGTAATGCATTAGTTAGTAAAAGGTATGCCATTTGTGTGTGGTATTGAGTATATAATTGGCCTCAACATAGACATGCATAATCGGCCACATGAATGAGTACATAGGTTGATGTGTTGTTCGGCCATAGGTAAGCATATTGAAGGCTTTATCTTGACTTAGAAAATTCGGCTAAGGAGAGTATAACTAATGTGTTGAGTTTGATTCATGATTCCGTACATATGTGACTTTAATGTCTAATGAATATATGTGGGCCAAGTACCTGGAGTTCCTCTTTTCGATGCTCAAATGATTAAATCAATTTATTTGTTAAATTAAGCTCAAGAGCAAAGGGGAACTAAATCGATAAAGGGAAGGAAAAAGTGGTCGAATAGCCATCGGAATCGTTTGACAACATCCGAGGTAAGTTTTCGAGTAATGGGACTTAAATTATGATTCGATTAGATTATGTCTTAAGTAAATCAAAATCATGCTCTTATATGTGGCTATTGAGCCGAAATTGTAAATGTGATAAGTGTCTTGTGTTTGAGCTTTGGTAATGAAAATGAAATATGAATGTGTCATGATTTATTGATATATGTGCATGGTTACTCGAATGATATCCGGGCTAAGTCCCGAAGGCTTTTGTGCTAAGCGACTACATCCGAACTAAGATCCGAAGGCATTGTCTAGCGACTATATCCGGCTAAGCCCCGAAGGCATTATGCTATGACCATATGGGTTAAGCCGAAGCCTTGTGCAGTGGTTATATCCGCTAAACCGAAGATGCTTATTGGGAACGAGCGATCTGCTGTAAAAATTAAATTAATATGCTCGTAAATCCCAGCGATGAGTATGTTTCGTGTGTGCTTTGATTAGTTGTCCTTACAATTTGTATTCGCTCAGTCGATAAATGAGCTACGCTTTGCTAAGTTGATCTTTTGTGTATGAACATAAGGGTTGTAATTGAAGTAAGTATATATTGAAAATTTGTGCATATGAATTATCCGTTTAGTATATGATGCTATACTTTGTTGTGCTGGAATCCTGCAAAATTACTAGCATAAATTGCTTACTCCGTTTCTTTGTTTCTCTGTTTTATAGATTTTGGCTCGTCAGCTATCGGACTCGGGATTTTTGGAAGTCGAAGTCTCCCACACTATCAAAGCCCCTTTTGGTACAATTTTGGTTGAACTTTGAAATGGCATGTATAGGACTACCCTTTTGTTTTGTCATGTACTTCGGTTTTGTAAATTGGATAGCATGCGAAAATGGCTTAAATATACTTTGATCATAGCATTATAATCTTTTGTATGTTGTCCTCGAGAGGTATGGAATGTTGGTAACGGTTAGCCATGAAGGTTATCTTGATCACTTTGGAATATGTATACAAACTCTAGTTGATCATGGAGATCATGAAATAGGTAAAGTTTACCTAAAAAAACAGATGCTGGCAGCAGCAGTGATGTGATTGAAAAACAAAAAAATTAGAATGAATTAAAAGTGATTATAAATTGATGA